>NW_021604744.1:5389113-5432473 GCF_004785775.1 Grammomys surdaster | reverse complement strand
TCTCTCTCTCTCTCTCTCTCTCTCTCTCTCTCTCTCTCTCTCTCTCTTTCATTATAGCATGAGCACTGGTAAGGATGAACTCCACATACCTTAGGAAAAACGTAGATACCAGAAACAAGGCACAACATACCCTTTGCCTCTACAAGAGCTTAGTCTTGCTGAGTGTCAGCTGGTCCAAGAAGCTGAGAAAATGATTTTATGACTTCCTTTTTATTTTATAAATGCAAACATGCATACATACATACACACATGCTAGGAAACACACACATGCACGTTAACATGCACATATAACTTTGATCGAAGACAATTTGAGATGTGCCTATCTTGACAGCAGGTTTGACTGACGCAGTAGCCTAGCAAACTGATACTGAACATGGGGAGTGAAATAACTGAGATTTTATGGCTTTAGTAATGGATGTGCGTAGACTTCAAAGTCTTTACTATTACCTTGGTTTGACACAAATGCTAATATAAAGAGACACCCATAGACATTAATTTGTGACCTTTTCTTTGAAGTTCAAGACCTTGTAAGTTTTCTATGACTGGATCATGTTATTAAAGAATAATAAGTATATCTCATACAAGAATTGGAGAGATATTTCAAAGAAAAGGATCTATTCTCCTGGGGAACTTGCAAGTTAAAGCACATAGAAACATTATGGTATGAATTTTAGCACTGAGATGATGCCAGCTGTAGTATGGGGATGCTACTTTATACAGCCAAACAAAAAATAAACCTGAATCTGCCTTTTCTATTCTTGTGCTCTGTAAATTCCTTTTATGTCAAGTTGTTTTAGAAAATAATCTCTGATTTTGGTGGTGTTTTCCTGTGCTAGTCGTATTGTTTGATGTGCATGTTTAAGAACCTGAATATGTTTTGTGTATCAGAGGTTTGAATTTCAGCAGATTTTAGCACCTTTATGAAAGTTTTCCAACTTATTTAAATTCTGGTTCCAAGAAATGTGTTATAAAAATTGAGACACCATTGTTCATGGCCATGGGACACAGTTCACACAACCCTCTGTTGTCCTTATAAATAGAGGGAGCTAATGAGGCAATAAGCAAAGACATTTTATTTTCTTTGCCAGTATAACAGCTTAAAAAAACAAAACAAAACCATACCAAAACAAACAAGAACCACAACAAAAACCACACAGTTAGCTTCTACGTTCCATTGCTTTCTGCTGTTCAAATTTAGATTTTCTTTTATTCATGACCACAAGTATACCACACACACTCCTTAGTGTGTTACTTTAAACCACATGGAGGTTAGACTTTATTTGTAAAGAATGGGGTAAGAAAAGGTTTAACAAAAATAAATGGCACTTTCAAAGAAAATGTGAATTTATGGGATCCAAGTTTGTGTACTATTCAGACAAATCAATGACTTAGTGTTAGGTGAACACCACCAATGATTGGACATGCTTTATGTTGCAGCCTTATTTCTTAACAGTTTATATGAGACAAAATGCTAAGCAATATCCTGGTACCCCAAAACAACATATACCACTTTCCTGTATTTCGAACCAGAATTTTTGTTTCTGAGAGAAATACTGGATTCCATCAAATCCAGCCATTTAATGTTATAGCTGTATGACAGCCAAAGAGATTAAGAAACTTGTCCTCTAGGCTAGAAGAGTAAAAGTGGCCTTTACTTGTTAGTTGTCCATCTGAGTATGTAGTATTATATTACTACATACTGTTTTACTTAATTAATGAAGAAGTAAAAGGAGGAATTGGGAAGATACAGTATTCGGGACAAGAGGGCCAAAGAGCAGCATGGTGAAGCTGGAAGTCAACAGTTTTACCTTTCGGATCTCAACCCCTTTGGGAGGTCACACACCAGACTTCCTGCATCTCAGATGCTTACACTACGATCCATAATAGTATCAGAATCACAGTTATGAAGTAGCAGCAAATCAATTTTATGGTTGGGAGTCAATACAACATGAAGAACTTTGTTAAAGGATCATAGCATTGAGAAGGTTGAGAGCCAGCCACTACGTGAGGATGCAGGCATAGCGCAGGTGGACTTGGAAATAAAATTCAGCAAAGTTCATTACTTAAAACGCCAACAAGTTGCAGTTAGCATTCTTCTAAAGCAGAAGAAAGAAAGGCAGTCTACGTCATCTTTGCAAAGAATCACCAACTGCTTATTATGAATATTAGAGAGGGTTCTAATTACTCCAATTTGAAGACATTCTACTTAGAAAAAAATATTTTTAATTGAGCCATACAAGTTGTGGCATCTATATTTTAAAAATTTCTTTCATCATTGGGTTAAAAAAAGATGAATATGTAAAAATATAAAGTTTAATTTTAAAAAAACAGCTTAATAAAATGAACTGTTAAACAATTAAGCAACCAAGAGAAACAATTATAATCTGCTTTATTAGGGAAGCACAAACTATCAATACATAAATCGAATTTAGTATTATTTCATAATGTTCTATATGAAACATTGTCACAGTATTTAAATAAGAAACAGAACAGTGTATTCTAAATACATCACTTGCTTCTTATGGTAATTAAAATTATTCCCCAGGGTTCACAAATTCATCTTTTATAATTTGTGTTGCCTTTAAAGAGGTAGACACTATAAGTGTAATTCTTTCAAAATAATGGCAAAAGTAAATTGTCTTTGAAGAGCTGTCTAGCTTTTTCATTATTCCTTTGTGGCAAAGCTAAGATTCCAGTGATTTACAACAACAATATTTAAAATATATAACTATTTTAAGTTACCTTCCAGTTATGTTATAACATATATTGTATTCCAGTGATTTACACCAACAATATTTAAAATATATAACTATTTTAAGTTACCTTCCAGTTATGTTATAACATATATTGTACATATAATATATATGATATAATATATATATATGATATATATGTATCACTTTTAAAAGTCATTGTATCTTTAAACAGTCTTTGATAAATTTGTCTTTTTCTGTATTCAAGTAACTTTTTATAGTATTTAGAATACTATAAAATATCGTATTTTTATAGCATTTAGAATACTATAAAATATCCTTAAAATAATTGTAAGTTAGGCTGAGCACCTAACACTGTGTTTGAGATTAGGCAGAACATTTGTTCTTTGTCAGTTTCTTGTTTCTACCACATTTATAATCCTATTAGGAAACATGTGTACAACAAATGAAACTCTTACCATTTAGTGTTGAAGGTTAGAGAAATTATGGCAGAATATAATATCTGACATATACTTCAGAAAGATAGAGTTTAGGAAACCACATCTCACTTATCTAGACTGCCACTTGACAGTACTGCCATTTGACCCTATGTTGTCTCACCTCAAACAATCTCATCATTAAAATTCCTCACAAGAGTACTCAGAAGCTATGCTTTTAAATGATTTCAGATCAACTCAAAATGACATCTAGGATCAACAGACACAGAAAGCTACATTAGGAACCCAATATAAATGAGCCAGAAGATGACTACAGTACAAGCAGCTATTCTTCATGCCACACATTGTGACTTCCGATCTAGGTCCAACTGCTTATAAAAGAACCCTGGAACAAGAGATTTCCCATGATAAAGCACAGTGTTAAGGGCCCCGGTCTGGAGCTATTGCCTCTTGCTAGCTGCTATATTTTTTCAAAAAAAAAAAAAACTTGGAAAATATGCTGAGGAATATCAAAAGAAACATAGTTTTTATTAGAGCAATGAATGCCTGAGGGAAAATCATCATAAAATAACCATTTACAAGAGTTCTTTACCCAGAGTGAGAGTTTCCATGAAAAACAACATGAAGTCCTAACTCATCTTCTATCAAACAGATAGCACTGCACCAAGGAATAAAATAGTCTACAGAAGAAGGACTGATGTGTGCTATTCCTGATTGTTAATCTTGTTGATTCATCAAAACCTACAAGTGTACTGAGATTACAAGTGTGGCTGTTTCTCAAAGGGCTAAAGTATAATGCTGCAAAGTTGTGAAGTGATGCAGTGGATGGTTCCTGCATTTGATGTGTAGGACATTGGCTTGATGTTCTTCATTTTTGGAGAAAACCAATCCTGTGCTACAGATACCATATGACCTAGAACATAATTTTTAACAATCTTACCAGTCTGTGCAATTTCTCTGAAAAGCTTGTTCTACGCTCTTGTTTCTGCTTTGGGGGACTCCTTGAACTTTGTATTTTCTCATGTGTTAATATAATTGGGCAAGTTCAATCTCAAAAAAATGCAGGCATTCAGCTTTTGGACCAGCAGATTCTAAAGTCAAAAGGACATTTAATAGAATAGTTTAGTCTAATCTAAGTAAGAAACATTGTTCATCCCAGACCCTGGGCTGTTTGGCACAGTATTCTTCAGGCTGTTTGAAACTGTATTCTTCAAGCTGGTTGGAACTGTATTCTTCAGGCTGTTTGGAACTGTGTTCTTCAGGATCTTTATCAGATTCCTTTAGAAACAATCAGCTTTCGGGATTTGTTTTCCTTTTCTTTTCCATACTTTTAGTTCTAACATTAGTCTTTTTGCTAAGAACCCAGGGATGTGTGAGAGGAGAATCTGGGATAAGGGAGGGCTTCATCTTCAGCTAATACGAGCTTGTGAAGTCAAAGGAGCTTTTGAAAAGATTCTTTTTTACTGCTTTCGATTTATTCATGAAAATGTTTCATCAAAAAGTCAAGACAATCCATGCTAAATATTTCTCTATTAAAAATGTAATACCTTAAATGGGAGGAGGGCACAGCAATCAGATGATAGATTGTTAGCACTAAGGTTAATTCTTCCCATGTATGGGAATTCTGAAAACCAATGTTTTCTATTAAAGTACATCTACTTTGATACTTCTCATCATATTTTAATTCATTTTTTCAGTTATAAGCATAATATACTACACTCAGAAAACTATCATTTCAAAACTGAATCATTTAATCAAAAGGCACCTACAAGTTTTGAAGACACAATTTAAATGGCCGCCCAGCTGAACTGTATATATTTGACTTGGTTAGTTATTTGTAAGTCTATTATTAAAAATTGTGTGAGTTAAAACTTTGCTATTATTGGGTATTTCTACAAATGAATCTTTGTCCAATTTTACAATATTTGATTTATTGCTATGTTTACCAATATAGTAGTGTTTAGATGAGCTAAATATCCTTTTTTAAAATAGAACATTCATTGGCAAAATGCGTATCATGCTGGTTGAGTTTATCACAGGCAAAATAATATAGACTGTTATAACAATTTAGTAGCCATATTTCTTTGCAAAATATATTTTAAAGATTAAAATACAAGTTAGAACCTCTACTATGCATGGTTTGAACATTTTGTTGCTGAATCTATTTCGAAAAGAAGATATGGATATAATCACATGCAAATACCAGTTACTTATAGGGATTTTTAGTAATATTAACAGGCAATGTTATATAATAAAAGCTCTACAAGATTAAAACACAGATGCTTGGATTGCAGAATTCCCAAGTTTGGTTCCTAGCACTCGCATGGTTGCTCACAGACTTCTGTAAGTGCAGTTTTAGGAAATACAGCACCTCTCCTGTCCTCCACAAGGTCTGGCACACATATAATACACACGATCTCTCTCTCCCTCTCCCTCTGCCTCCCCCCTTCACACACACACACATATGCACATGCACATGCATGTGCACACACACACACACACACAAAGCCTAAAAATTTATATCTACAATGGTAGTTATTCAAACATGTGTGTGTGTGTGTGTATATATGTGTGTGTGTGTGTGTGTGTGCGCGCACGTATGTGTATGCGTGTGTGTGTGTGTTGTGTGTGTGTGTGTGTGTGGCTGGAGAGATGACACAGCGGTTACAGTGCTTGCTGTACAGTGCTGAAGTCTTGTGTTAAGATTTCAGCACCTAGGCAACAAGCTGGACAGGGCACTGTATACCTGTAACCTCAGCATTGTGTATAGCAGGAGAAAGCACATCACTGTTGCCCTGATGGCTGCTCACATAGCCTTCAAAACATGAGACGCACTTTATTTTTTTTATATTTTATTTTTTATTTTATTTTATTTTTGGTTTTTCAAGACAGGGTTTCTCTGTGTAGCTCTGGCTGTCCTGGAACTCTCTCTGTAGACCAGGCTGGCCTCGAACTCAGAAATCCGCCTGCCTCTGCCTCCCAAGTGCTGGGATTAAAAGCATGCGCCACCAACGCCCGGCTGAGATGCACTTTAAAAGGAAGACCCTGCCTCAAGGAAATAGGAACTAGAAAGATAGAGAAGAACTTTTGACCCTTTCTTTAATTGTCTAATGTGCACAGGCATACGTGTGTAGGCCTATTCCAGACACACATACATCACACATACTGTTTAAAACTCTATTAGACCAGGCTTAAAGCTAGACTATTGCCTGAGAAAGTTGAATATATTTAGAGGCTTTTAGATTTTTTTTCTGTAACATGTAATGGCAAGTACATATCCAGTTTGATATGAACTTTGTATTTAAGGTAAGCAGGTAACTCAATATATTCATATTCTCACTACCTCTAAGACAAGCATACCCATAACTAACATCTCAATAAGGAGATTGACAGATTAAAGGTATTAGGGTTTAAACTTTGCCTCGGGTTACTGTATTACTTAATGCTATAATTTGTTAGACGCCATACACTGTTTTGATTTAGGGATTTGATTCATCCACTTAATCATCAGTTTAATCTTTCTGCCTTATTTTAAATTCAGTTTCTGAAGGTAGAGTCACGATGAAACTCGTTACTCTCGTCCTTGTAGTCTCTGTATCTGTCATCATATTGAAATGGGTTTAAATGATGTCTTACCATTGATGATGATTTTTTTTTTTGTAGAAATGATACAAGATTAGAAACACTGGGTTTTTAGATACATGTTTAACGTAAGATATTGTAAATCAATTTGATATATAATATTTTAAATTTTGGATATGTTCTATGAAATTACCATTCATTAAAGTACAATTTTTCTCATAAAGTATTTTCATTTAACTTTTTGATGGCTATATGTGTAAGACCTAAAGAAATACATGGCCTATCTAATTAATATAACATGCCCATTAATTTATTCCTGTATGTGTATTTTTGGAGGTCCATGTAGTCAATGTTACAATGAGAAAACTACTAATCAGAATTTATTACTCAACCACAATATTTCCTGTCTTACAGACTTTGATATTGAAAAATATTTATTTAGTAGAATTACTAATCCCATTAAATTGTAGAATTAATTAATCAGTGGAATTATTAATTCCACTAAATCAGTTCTATTTATTTATTTCCACATTTAAACTCTATTACCATTTTTATTTTTAGAGACTGAAAACACGTTGACAGATTTTAGCAGAAGAAAAATTTCCTAAACCTATGCTATTGCCGGTAACTACTAATTGGACTTAAGCTATCTGAACCCTAATTTACCAAACTCCTTAGTCATTAGGCATAGTCATTTGACTAGTGGATGGCAAAACTCTTTAAGATTTAATTTGAAGGGGCCATTGAGATGAATCACTGGGTAAAGCACTTGCTGCCAAATCTGAGGATCTTAGCTTCACTCTCAAAACTGAAATGATAGGAGCTATTCCTTACCTCCACATGCACACTATGGTGTTCGCACACGTACATGCATGCACACACACACACACACACACCCTGACAGAGACACACACACTCACATACACACCATGACAGAGACACACACACTGACACACACATATGCATGCACACATGCACAAACACACACATGCACACACACAATGTAACATATTTCTTTTTAAAATGAAACTTAATTCAAAATGTAAAACAGCCAGTCAATCTTTTTCTTCTTATTAACTTGTGGATATGTAAAAACATACATTGTGTGTATATTTGTTGACCATCATTGTATGACTAATATATTATCAAATATTAGAAATAAACCCATAAAAGTAAACAAAATATAATCTATATTCAAATTAGTTAAGTTTTGGTTGTTCTTTATCGTTCATATCCTCACTAACATAAGCATTCCATAGTGATATTGGACACCTCCATCTGAAGGAGTCTGATAATCTTAGTATCTTAGATTTGGTAGAATCTTCTAAGCACATAGCTGCTCAGTCTCAAGGGAGACAACTGGGTCAGAAAAAGCATTCTCAGCAGGTTTGTTGGAGTAAATGCTGAGCTCAGCAGGTTTGTGTAAACTAGCAGCACCCTGGGCAAAGACATGATAGATTAGAGAACTGAGTAAGAAGACTCCCTGATTTAGGGCAAAGGAACAAATGAACCCTCTTCTGAGTGAATTATCACTCTTAATGGTAATTGTTATTTGAACACCCCAATATTTAGAGACTGATATAACCCTTTTTTTTTTGTTTACATAGTAGGTATGGAGATAAAGAAAATGGGAGATAAGGTATAAACCAATGTTTCAAATGAAAAGGAAAAAGATACTATGTATCATTTCCAGACACCAGGTATGATTCTCTTATAGAAATAATCCAAGAAAGAATTCTGAATTGCAAGGATATAAGCCAGTTAACAAGCTGACCTAATCTTGAGACTTGCCGGTGGTTTTTTTGCAAAGGCAATGCTTTCATAGAAGCACAGTTTATGGAAGCCTTGCACGGCAAGGATTTCATACAAAGGATAGCTTCAGCTCAACACAGAACAGTCAGTTGACACTTCTGGGAACACAGATTCTCTTAAAGCTTTTACAAAAGTTTGCTTCTGTGTGTTGCTACACTGTTGCTACATATGCCAGTCTTAATGTTTATTATTCTCCAGTGTCTCAGACAGTTTTCCTGTATTATCAACATATACAGCCTGGGTTCTGATTGTGTCATTGCAATCTGGTGACCTTTAAGCAGATATTTATGGTGGACATCAAAGCAGTCATAAACACATAAAGTCATCCTCTTCTCAGAAAAGCTCTCACTTCACCGTTCTTATGGAACATGTGGCCAGGGTTTACATCTGCATTTCCTCCCTCCTTCTAGTTTATTTGGAAACCAGTGCTGCCATTTGTAAGGGGTTCATTGCTTATGTTCTCGCATCAACACTTTCCCCCCAAGCAGCCTCACTGCCTGGCCTTCCTGTTTACGTGGATGGAAAATACTGTCTGCTTTTCTTCATCATAGACTTCTCAGACAGAAGTCCGTGACACATGTGAATCATTGATTTTTTTTCCATGTTACCGCACAGTAGTCTTTTTTGTGAATCATCTTTCACACTAGATATTATTTTATTAGTGTATAATTGCACAAACTGGGGAGTTTCATTATACTTTGATCTTCTTCAATCCCATGCTGTTAAATCTTCCTTCCTTGTACTTCCAAACTCTCTCTCTGCATTATTATCTGTATCCATTTCATTTTGGCTTTAATTATTATTGTAACATGTATCCTTGGCTATTCAAAGCTTAAACACTCAAAATAGGAGCAACACTAACGAATATATCAGATATTCTAGGGTGTCTTATTTTAAAAACTGAGCTGATAAGGTTTAAGTTTTTGTAGCAATTTTGGACTAATTTTGCAGGTACAAAGAGTCTGGTGGAATAAGAGATGAAATCAACATCATCTTAGGGTTCTAGATTAATTTTAATGCTATCTGTAAATTATAGCACTTCAAATGTAGAGTTATAACTGAAACATCTCTTATGTTTTATGCTGAAACTTTACTTGTATTTACCTATGCATAAAATTGGGGATGCTGGTTTAGCGTATGTTCTTATTCTAGATTTTTTTAAAAGATTATTCTAATATATTATTCAATTTAGTAAAATTCGAGATAGACATACTAAGCCTAACATCACTTGGTAAAATAAAATTTCCCACAGTGGTCTTCAAAATTGGTGGCAGTGATAGAAACCTCAGAGGTTTTGTTATGACAATGACTCTGATCCTGGTGACTTTAAACACTTTTCCTGAAGGAAATAATGATGCCTAAGGGAAGAGAGTGGGGATTCTTTTGAATTAGGGATGACTGATGTCATAAAGGATGAGTTGATACCTTATACTGTTTCGTTGTGGCTTAAAGATGTGTTTTGATGTTGAGAAGGATTCCAGGACAGGAGTACCTGCAAAGGTTCTGTGTAGCAGTCCCTAGGGCACCCTGACTCTGTATGGGTGTCCAATGTGGGAAGAACAAGGGTATGTGAGCTATATAGACAGAAACACAACTGTCATTCAGAGTGACATGTTGATCTTATGTCTGGATATTGAAAGCTGTCTTGAGTGAGTGAGAGACTGGCCTCAAAGCTGCATGTAATAAGGAGAACTGACTCAAAGGTGCGTGCAATAAGAAATGCATCAAAGTTTTCCTGAGAAGCTTATTCTGAACAATTATAAAAGGAATATCGGAAAATGGCGGCAGAGTTCAAAGCGGCCGAAGTGGCAGCGACAGAGCCCAAAATGGAGGAAGAGAGCGGCGCGCCCTGCATGCCGAGCAGCAACGGAGCCCCCGGTCCGAAGGGTGAAGAACGACCTACTCAGAATGAGAAGAGGAAGGAGAAAAACATTAAAAGAGGAGGCAATCGCTTTGAGCCATATGCGAACCCAACTAAAAGATACAGAGCCTTCATTACAAATATAGCTTTTGATGTGAAATGGCAGGTAAAGACCTGGTTAAAGAAAAAGTTGGTGAGGTAACATGCATGGAGCTCTTAATGGACGCTGAAGGAAAGTCAAGGGGATGCGCTGTTGTTGAATTCAAGTTGGGGGAGAGCATGAAAAAAGCTGCTGAAGTTCTAAACAAGCATAGTCTGAGTGGAAGGCCACTGAAAGTCAAAGAAGATCCTGATGGTGAGCATGCAAGGAGAGCAATGCGAAAGGCTGGAAGACTTGGAAGCACAGGATTTGTAGCAAATATGGATTATAAAGCTGGCTGGAAGAAACTGAAGGAAGTATTTAGTATGGCTGGTGTGGTGGTCTGAGCAGACATTCTGGAAGATAAAGATGGGAAAAGTCGTGGAATAGGCACTGTGACTTTTGAACAGTCCATTGAAGCTGTGCAAGCTATATCTATGTTTAATGGCCAGTTGCTGTTTGATAGACCTATGCATGTCAAGACGGATGAGAGGGCTTTACCAAAGGGAGATTTTTTTCCTCCGGAACACCCTCAGCAACTTCCCCATGGACTTGGTGGTATTGGCATGGGGTTAGGACCTGGAGGGCAGCCTATTGATGCCAACCACCTGAACAAAGGCATTGGAATGGGAAACCTATGGCCTGCAGGAATGGGAATGGAAGGCATAGCATTTGGAATAAATAAAATTGGAGGTAAGAAATTTAAAAAAAAATTAAAAGGAATATCACTTGATTATTCAAATAACTTGACTCAGACTTAGTTTTTAATAGTTCCTGTCTGGCAGAGACCAAGCACAGCTCTTCCTGGAGCTGGGCTTTTCCATGTATGTGCTTATATGTTCTGCGACTTGCTAGAGAGTCTAAACTCCAAGTTCATATACTGGGTACTGAAATTCAACTATTTTATTTTTTTTATTAATTTAGGGTTTACTTTGTTTATAATTATGTGCATGTGCCTGTCTGTGTAGGGATATGTGCATGTGAAAGTAGATGCCCAAGGAATCCAGCAACAGTTATTATGTTCACTGGAATTTGAACTGTGCATGGTTGTAAGCTGTATGAGAGAAGCGTAGCAAACACTGTTAATACTGAGCCATCTATATTACCCACCCCAGAATAAACAACTAAGACCCCTTTCTTTTGGAAAGAGGATAATGTATTAGAAATAATGTTTGTCCATTTGTGCATTCTAGATTCATTACTAAATAAAACAATGAACTTACAAAGTGATAAAAGGCATCTTAAATGGCTGAGAAAAAAATCTAACCTAGAGTAATAGAAGAATGTGCTTCAAGCAGTTCACTCATGAAGAGAGACTCCCATTTCCTTAGACCACCCTGATTGTGCTGTGTGTCCTTATTCCATTCCTGTAGATGTATTTATCTTCCATCTTTCTTTGTTGCATAAAAGTGTTAGGTGAACATCACTTCCTGGTATACATATTTCCTTTACAGCCTTTTCTTTTTAAAGAAATTTTATATGTGTATGTCCATTTTTATGTGGAATGCCTCCAAATTATACATGGATGTATAAAACTTTCCCAGATAACACTAAGTTTTCTATTGGATGTCTTTACTCTATTTTATGGTTTAGGCAAAAAAGAATAAAGAATATATCCAATTAAAACAAGAAAAGAACTCTTGAACCTAACCATGCATGCAAGAAAAATAAATTCTTTGAAGTGAAACATGAGGTAATTGTGACTCCTTCAGGGGAACTTCAATTCTAATCTGCCCTAGCATAGCCCTTGAGATGAAACTGTTCACTGACTTTGTGCTTAGATGGTAACCATATCTACAATGAACATGTCTATGTACCAAGAGCTCTACTGGGCAGCTTTTTATATGATTGTATTTTAACAAACATGGAAACCATATGAGGTATAGCTTACCCCATGTGAAATACCAGAAAAAGTACTTCTTAAAAATTCTAGAATATGGCTCCAACATATCTATTTCTAAGACCACAAATTGCACGCCTGGTACCGCTGTTCCATTGAATACTACATAACACATACATATTTTGGTTCCTTCACTCTTTGATTCCCCTTTTTAAATTTTATTTTAATGGATATTTTCTTTATTTACCTTTCAGATGTTATACCCTTTCCTGGTTCCCCCAACCCCCTATCCCATCCCCCTTCTCCTGCTTGTGTGAGGGTGTTCCCCCACCTACTTACCCACTCCTCAATCCCCGCCCTCAAATTACCCTACACTGGGACATTGAACCTTCCCAGGACCAAGGTCCTCTTCTCCCATTGAGGCCTGACAAGGCCATCCTCTGCTACATATGCAGTTGAAGCCATGGGTCCTTCCACATATACTCTTTGGTTGGTCTTCCAGTCCCCAGGAGTTCATGGGGGGCCTGGCCAGTTAACACTGTTGCTCCTTCCACTGGACTGCAAACCCCCTCAGCTCCTTCAGTCCTTTCTCTAACTCCTCCATCAGAACCCCATGCACAATCCAATGGTTGGCTGCGAACATCCACTTCTGTATTTGTAAGGCCCTGGCAGAGCCTCTCAGGAGACAGCCATATCAGGCTCCAGTCAGCAAGCACTTCCCAGCATCCAAAGTAGTGTCCAAGTTTGGAGACTGTTTATTGGATGGATTCCCAGGTGGGGCAGTCTCTGGATGGGCTTTCCATCAGTCTCTGCTCCACACTTTGTCTCCATATTTCTTCCTGTGAGTATTTTGTTCCCTCTTCTAAGAAGCATTGAAGCATCTACTCTTTGGTCTTCCTTCTTCTTGAGCTTCATATGGTCTGTGAATCTTGGGTATTTCGAGCTTTGGGGTTAATATCCACTTATAAGTGAGTACATACCACAAATGTTATTTTGTGACTGAGTTACCTCACTCAAGATGTTTTCTAGATTATTTGTCTACGAATTTAATGAAGTAATTGTTTTTAATACATTAGTAGTATTCCATTGTGTAAATGTAGTACATTTTCTGTATCCGTTCCTCTGTTGAGGGACATCCCAGTTATTTCCAACTTCTGACTATTGTAAATAAGGCTGCTATGAACATAGTAGAGCATGTGTCCTTATTACATGTTGGAGCATCTTCTGGGTATATGCCCAGGAATGGTATAGCTGAGTCCTCCGGTAATTCTATGTCCAATTTTCTGAGGAACCGCCAGACTGATTTCCAGAGTGGTTGTAACCATAATGGCCTGATCCTTCCAACATGAATCAATAAGTAAGAAAATGCCATACAGGTTTGCCTATAGCTCAGTCTTTTTGAAACATTTTTTTTTCCAATTAAGGGTCCATCCTCTTCCGTGACTCCATCTTGTGTCACGTTGACACAAAAGTAGTCAGTGCAACAAATCAGTTGGCTATTTAACCACTAATACTAGGGTAGCATATACATGCAAAATGGATACTTTGGACAAAGGGATCATTCATATCTTAGGAAAGATGAAATAGGTATAATGAGAGATTTCATCATGCCACTTAGAACAGCAAACAATTTAAAATGAGAATTAGTTCCTTCTGGAACTCTAAATTTTGCAAGTTCAAACTCTGGTTGACTGCCTATTACTAAAACTTTGAAATGCAAAACTACGGTTAAAGAGGACTATCATATTACCAATTCAAAATGTTTAATGTAGTCTCTAATAAACAAAAACAATTGCATCAATTTGAGTTATAATCAGGCTAAAAAGTTGCCTCCCAGGACATGAATATTGTTTTGATAGAAATGGTTAATACAGAACATTTTTTTAATGGAGACTCTTTAAGGCTTTGGAAGAGACATTTCAGTAACCTAATGGATACACAAGCATGAGTACCATTTAGGGACATGAATATAGTAGATTGTATTATCAGTTAAACTGATCAAAGTCAGAGTTTATTATGATTCTTTCATAATATATAATTTATTATATATATAATTGAATTGAACATAGCTACTTTTTCTATACCTCAACAATCTGTATGCTATAGCATTTTTCATTTATTAAAATTTCTCCATTTGTTTAGCATATAAAGTATTCAGAATATGTGCTATTAAATAGCAAAATTACATGAACAAATAGTTTCATTCATGACTATTTCTTTTTAAATGACTTTTATTGTATGTACTTTATTGTATGTATTGTATTTTTTATTGCTGTTATGCTTGCATGTATGTCTGTGTGAGGGTGTCAGATCCTCTGGAACTGAAATCACAGACAATTGTAAGTTGATATGTGGGTACTGGGAATTGAACTCAAGCTTTTAGGAAGAACAGCCAGTAAGCCATCTCTCCAGCCTCTGTGTTTTCTTTATGTCACATTCGTAGGCACATGTGGAATAAGATCCACACATAGTCACCCTGAGGGTGTTAAGATACTTGGAGACCATTCTTTCCATGACAAATGGTTCGTGGCTTGACATCTTGTCCCTCATGTTGTCCTCATTTTCTCACACTGGCTTAGTAGAGGGTTTTAGCCCTACTAATTGGTTATCTGCAAAAGAGACAATACGAATACAATTCTGTAACCTCATTTCAACTCATTTCTGTTGTGATGCAGCCAATTGCAAATGCAGTTAATTGTTCCCATGATTGCTAAGATAAACATCACATGTAGGAGAAAAAGCTTAGTTTTTTCCACACTACAAATGATAAGCTCAGGGTGAATGTAGCAATCCTGGCATTCACTTTCCTAATCAATTACACATGTAAAGGCCTTTAGCAGTGCCAAAATTTGTCCATTATATTTTGTAGGGATTTTATAAATCACAGAGTGCACTCAGAGGATGTATCAATTAGATTTCCTTGGAAGCTAGTGGTGCAATGTTAGTAGTAAAAATGACTTCAACTTAATGTGCATTCAAACCTCCCCCTTTCTCACAATTATTTTCACATAAAATGATAGAAAAGTAGATATGAAACTGCAGGCAAAGCTATATTTGAAGTACATTTGTAAAATATATTTATGTCATTCTTAATAATTCTTGCCTGAATAGCTAAAAACTTTGGAGAGAGAGAAAGAGAGAGAAAGAGAGAGAAGGGGGCAGGAGTTGATTTTGTTTATCTTCCTCAGTTTTTTGCCACCTTATATTTTTGAGGTATGGCCTCTCACTGAAGCTATAACTCACCAAATCATCTTTGCTGGTTGGCCAGTGAGCTACGGGACTCCACTTGTCTCTGCCTTCCTGCCCTTGGGATTATAGTCCCTTCCCACCACACCTCTTGTTTCACAAGGATTACAGAGACATTGAAACTCAGATCCCCATGCTTGCACTGCCAGCCCATTAACCACTGAGCCATCTGCCCAGACCTATGGTTCATTATTTATCATAAGTGATATGGTACTTCCTCAGAACCAAGTTATATTCAGTTGAATGCCACCAGTAATAAGTCTGCAAGAATGATTAGTATAGAGTAATTTGAATACAAAGGACATCCTCCCCCAAAAAATTATAATGGAGTACTTCTTTCTTTCCTAGGACAATGTATAAGTACAGATTAGTGTGAGGTTGCAGTTTTGGTCTAAAGGAAAAACCACTGAAAAGCTTAGACATGTTGAAGTGTTTGCACATAATGTAGCAAGAATTTCTAACCTAAGCAACTACTGTGACGTTCAGCCTAGCATCTCACCACAGTGTCACTGTGGTCATTTAGCACTTACTGTTTAGCACCATGTGGTGCTTATACAGATGTGAAGAACACTCATGCACAGAAGAACTCCTTTGAGAGTGTACCTTATGATCTTGTGAAATCAGATGGATATAAAACAATAGCATATAAATTATAGGTAATCACATACACACACACAGAGAAAGAGAGAGAGAGACAGAGAGAGAGACAGAGACAGAGACAGAGAGAGAGACAGAGAAAAAAGGTTTGAATAGTTGCATTTAACATGGATGGGGAAGGAAATCTACAACACTAAATGCAGGCTATGAATCCAGTTACTCACAAAGTACTGACTTATTGCCTGGGTTTATGCTAAGGGCCTCTCATTAAAAGACTTCTCAGAGTGCCTTATGTGACTAGAATCTAGTCCATCACCCTTCTGTCTTTACAGCATTTGGATAGGACAATCAGATGTCTCAGTTTCCCTACTTCCATTTCCTTTCGCTTCTTGCGTTCCTCATGAGGGAGGTATCATGTGCTCTCCTTGCTTGAGATGCTGGATTACTTGTACCTTGGAAGCTTGCATCATTTTTTTGTCTTACTCCCACTTAGTATCTGTTCCAAGAAGCCCTGCTCAAGGGGCCATTTTTATTTCTGTGTGTTCGCATGTCATCTATTCCTTCAAAAGGAGCCCTCCCAGGCCCAGTGTTCCAGCTGCCTTGGTCTGCATTTTGACTTACACAAAGTCTTTTTACACATCTTGGTAGGTGCTGTTTGTAGGCCTCTCTCTTTCTCACTGATCTTTCAGTCCTTGGCAGTTAAGATCGATCTCTGCACATCTCATTGGAAGGGTCACTATTCTCCTTACAATTGTTTTTCACATTCATTTGATTTGAATTTTTCATCACATTTAATACTGTGGAAAGTCTTCTTTAGAGTTACAATGACAACATCGCTTCATCTCACTCCTTACCTTTGTGGATGTCTTCAGGGGTCATGGCTGCTGAAGTCACATAGTGAATCTTATACTGGCCTCACATTTGCTGGGCTCTTGCTTCTGCCTCCCATGTAATGGGATTACAGGCATGCACCATCATACCTTGCTTTTACATGTACTTGCTAGTCTTTTCAAAATCATCCCTTTATTCCTTCTATTTGACCTTAGGGCCCCTAGGGATCACACTGTATTTTCTGGGCAACATCATCCAGTGCCATGACCCCATGACCTTATTGGAGGCTGTGCTCATGACTAATATGAACCTGGGCATTACATACTGTCAACCTTACCATCTGAATGCCTGCCTTTGCTCTTCTCCACCACCACATTCTGTCCTTTAGAAGTCACAACTGAAAGCTTTCTCAGTCATCAATATCGGGAAAGATTTCATTTGTTTTCATTTTGTATACTTTGAAACAAATAAACTCCATTATTAAATTCAATCTCATCTGAACAGAAGAGGCCCAGAGCATAACAGGAAGTTAAATTAAAATAAAGAAGAAACATTTTAAAGTTTTAATTGCATATGAATATTACACATAAGGTGTGATATAAGTAGGAAAATGGTTTCCCTTTGTGAGTGACTTCATGATATACAATGTTTTGAGGAGAATTTTTTCTTTCTTGTTTTATTGCTTAGACTATTCTATATCCAGTCTTACATATTTCTTACATTTCAGACATACATTTGGAGGTAAATTTTAAATACTGTGGCATAAAAATATCAATGCAGAAAAAAATCTAGATAGGAAAATAAGTATATAATTATTATTAAATATGTGTAAATATACTGTTTATGAACAGAGAAAAACAGTG
This sequence comes from Grammomys surdaster, assembly GCF_004785775.1. NCBI lineage: Eukaryota > Metazoa > Chordata > Mammalia > Rodentia > Muridae > Grammomys > Grammomys surdaster. Next base: position 5,414,551 of record NW_021604744.1, on the reverse strand, counting down.
TAAATATATCTTTTTTGTTGCATCTGCCAATTAATATTTTTATTTAGCAAGAGTATAAATACTGTTTGAAACACCAGTTCTCACTATAGACAAATATATGGCATGAAAATCCATATTCAGGTTAATTATTTTTCTAAACTGTGTTATAAAAATTCCTGAAGATAATTTTAAAAATCTGCACACCCAAATTAACCAGTCCCAAAGTCTACACATCTCGATGATCTTTTATATAGTTAGAATAATAGCCACTCAGAGTAGAAGCTGTAGAGACCCACATTATATATTTTATTCGTTTATCCACCACCAAAAAAACAAAATCAAGACAGAATTAGAAAACCAATGGACTTTATTTCCTTTTTCGTAGTTTCTTCCCATTACCTGAACTCAGTTTTTTTCTCATCTCCTTATACTCAGCCTTTCTTTTTCTCTATTTTTCATGTTTTGCACCTACATGGACATTAATTTACACATATGTGTAAATATGTATGCAATATTGCACATGTTTGAGAAAGCATGCAGATGAGATGGAACCAATCAAATGAGGACTATTAATAAATAAAAGTTCACCTTATACTCTACATTATAAGCATGAAAAAATCGTCTTTCCCTATGAAGGTTTTCTGTGAACAATGGAGAACCTTACATTCTAAGGTGTTTGAAAACCGGAGTCAAATATTCAAATACGAGACAAGACTTTATTAGTCATAACTCACACATATCCAATGCTGACAAACATAATAAATTAGGAGTCCTGTTAAAAATACATGGTCCCCATTATAGAGAAGGTGTGTATGTAATTAAGTGTTTCAGAATATTTTTTCCTCTGCTCTTCCGCTCAGGCTTACTCAGAAGCCAACTGTGGAATGACTGGAAGCACTGACACTGTTTACAGCTAAGTGGTGCCATCTGACCTGACAGATGACAGGACACTGCCTGTCCTCAATGGCTTCTGGGATGAAGCTGACCACCAGCAACAGTGGGATACAATGATTGTGGTCTATTGGGTCCAGTTTTACATGACCCCCAAAGCACTGACTCAGGAATTGCTGGCAGAAATGCAAGGATGCAGAGAGCTCTAAAAGAGTGATTTTGAAGGGAGGAGCATGCGCACTGTACTGAGAGGCTTTTTCACACTCGAAGAATGCGGAGTTAGAAGACAGGAGCATGCGCACTATACTGAGAACTGTTTTCACACTTCAGGAATGCGATTTTTCCAAATGGCAGACCAAATGGTAAAGGGAACTGAAAAAAGCGTGTGACATTGTGCAGCCTAACTACTATCAAGGCGTTTTAACTTACACTGTAAAGGAACCCATTTTATGATGAAAATAAGTTTGAACATGTATTTCAGTGATTAGAAACCATCAATTACGTTTTAATAATTTAATAAACAAGTGATACATTTTATAGTTCACAACAAAAATTAGAATGCAACTCTAGAATTCCTTAATTTAAAAAAGCCGTAAGTTAGACATTCTCACTACTTCCCATATGCAGATGAATATAGGTGAATGAGGCTGTGAGGTAAACCCCAAAGAGGTTGGGCAGAGGTTGTTACACAAAACAAATGGGAGATGTTTCAGGGTTCAGAACAAACGTTTGTCTCCAGAGACTCCATCCTCAGTCCTGTCTCTTCCCCATGCTGTCCCGCATAATCTTTTAAGGCTCAGCCTACCTGCTCATCATGGTAGCACACTGACAGATTATGTGCCCTGAAACCCAATAGATGGAATTCAAATTTATAAAATTACGAAGTTATTGATCACCAGAAACAATACTATATAGAATGCATTTTAATATATGAATTAATAGCTAACGTTTCCTGCACATATATTTGTGTATGCATAGCCTTGCTGTGTGTTAAGAAACATTTAACCAATGAAAACAAATATAAAAGAAGATACAGCTCCATGTGGTCTTTAATGGAGAGGGTATTCGTGAAAATCTCATAGTAATATTTTACTGACTTTTGAATAATGCAGATGTCTTATCATTACTGTTGTATTCAGAATTACCATGGAGGCTGCTAATGACCCTTAGCTCTTAGAGGCTGCCCAGTCAACAAAGACTTTGTTGTGGATGACTTCACTTATTCTGTACAGCACTTCGTGATTGATATTTACTATGACATCACTCGGCATGATGAAAGAGGAAGACAGATGTATGTGAGGGGTTTAACAGCACATAGAGCAAACCAGGGTCTGTGCTATGGGTGATATTTCTCATAATGTTGCTTCACTGTTAGTTCGTGTAGATCTCCTCTGTTCACGTGTCGTACAACTGGTAGTCCTGAAAACACAACAGAGAGCTTAATCATTCCATGGAACACCAGAATTCAATCATTTTTGAATTGGAACAAAAAGCCAAATGCTACAATACCCAGACCCCTGTTCACAGCCTTTCTGTCGATCAGAACGGTCTCCAGGGAGAATAGCTATGCAGAGAAAGCTTGAACTTTGACTAGGCAATAGGGAGTGGTGGAGACTATAGTTTTCACCCATGCAGTAGATTCTCAGCAATTCTCTTGCTGCATATATTGCCTGATGCTCTAATTTGTTTAAGAGGATCCAGATTTTTGTGCAAAAATGTTTAGAAGTTGACTCAGAGCATCACTATAAAAATAGTAGCAAAGGGACTGTGTAGACTCAGCACCCAACATGTGTGACAGATGTCAGATGAGAACTCAGGCTGTCTGTTGAGGCCTCTTTCCTGTGCAACCTGGCTTTGCTTGCCCTGTGCCCATAGTTCCAACTGGCCTGCCCCCTGTTCTCTACATTCTCACCACAGGGTCCTCTTTTCAGGTTCTCCAATGTCTCAAGCCCCTGGCCACTTTAGGTCCTATTTACTGCTTCTTTTCTATGTTAGATTTGGGGCCTTTGCATTTCTTAAACAGTTCATCTTTCAGTTTTCCTGAGCAATGCCTCATGGAACAGCATATTATCTCAAAATTATTCCCACCCTTGATTTCAATCTCGTTTTCCCCTTCCTTTGGTTTGCAAATTGTGCTTTGGAGTGTCTGAATCCTTAGAGATGCAAAACAGCAACATAGGTTTCATGAACTGTGAGATACAGATATTTTTCTATTTTCATTTCTTCCATTGTGAATACAGAACTGTGCAGAAAAGATACACATTTGACCTTGAGACAGGCTGAACAAAGACATGATGAGGATTTCAGACTTCTATTAAGCCAGACATTAAAGAGATAGATGAAGACGTGAAACATTGCCAGCCTTCTCAAGAACTATATTTAAAAGTCAGTTTCCATAAAATTTTATTTTCCAGTAAAAAAATGATTATTTTAGGTCACTTCACCTATCAAGTTTCATTTTTAATATACTTTAAAATATTCAACAAGTATAGTTGTTCAAAATTTTCTTTACTACATTCAGACAATAAATAGGCTTGACAATAGAAAATTTGAAAATTACCTTATAGAAAGAAATCAGATCCTCAAATCATTTTACTTCTCTACTTATTTTATTCTCTAAAATGTAGGCATTATGAGGGAAGGGTTTGGGGGTGCTAGCTACCTTTTTAGCAACCATGAGCACCCAGAAGAGCACCTGGAGCATAAAGTCACATGGAGGAAATGAGAGTGAGCAGTTCAAAACATCTCACTGGAAGCTTTAATGAGCAACACAACCTTGATCTGGCTGTGTGGAAAGCTTTGAATTCACCACAGCAAGCATGAAAGTGTGAAATTAGTGCAGAAAGTTAAAGATCTCCAAAAAAGGCAAGTTAGAGTTTAAATACGATATATAAGTTATATTACTCTATAGTGAAAGGCAGATGACATAAAGTTCCCATTTTCACCCTTCTTGTACTCTCTGTCACAGTTGTCACCACATTTCCCCATGGACATTCTAAGAAGATGGAGGTTTCTGAAATCTTAGTGCTATTATTTTTTTTTTGTTCTCCAGCTATAAATACATTATGCGCTAAGGAATGAGGTCACATTAATTAAGAGGAACACTGACAGAAAACACAATTTAGCTCATTAGTTGAGCACCACAAATTTATAGACAGAGAAGCAGATTGACTTTTACACAACATAAATTCGAGGTGGCCAAGTCTTATTCAGACATTCAATATTAAACTCTGAGCTCACTGAGGCGAAATTACACATATCCTTTCAAGGAAATCCCTAACTGTAAAGCCAGGAGGTGAGGCGCCTGGACTCTGGGATAAATTGCTCTGTGGAGGTCTTTTTCCTTCCCACCCAGGGGCAGGAGCGACTAAAGTAACTAGAAAGTTTAGAATGTTGTTAGTGAGCCCATTCTCCAAAGTGCTTCTCTCTCTATTTCTCTTCTGCTTTTGAAATACAAATTCCATAAAACAGGGTATTATGAATTTGAAATCTGGTGCCAAGAGACTACACTTAACTGGCTCCATGATCTTGGGTAATGTCTACAAGTCTTTGTGCTTCTTTTTTTTTTTTTTTCCTTTTTTGCATTTGTAACACAGGCAGGGCTTCCTATGGAGTTGTTAAAAATAAATAACATATAGAACTCTTAAAACCACTCTGGACACATAGAAAATATGTCCCCTTCAGTTTTAGTGGTTCCCCTTGAGACAGAATGAAGAATCAAGGGTTGTTGACTGTTGTGGATTGTTAGTCAAAGGACCCAGAATAACTCACTGGTCATGTCTGAGCTTAGAGCAGAAAATAAATGTATAGGTTTTGTGCTTAAAAAGTGAAAAATATGTTTATCAAAGGGGTTTCTTGCATGCAGTAACAGGGTTCCTGGTTTTAGGTAGTTCTGAATCCTACAGAGAAGGAATTAGTACAACCTAAGAGAGTGTTCTCACTCTTCAGAGTCCTTGAAGAAGCACTGATAAGATGCCATGGTAGAACAAACAATGATTTCCATTGGTGGAAACAGACAAAACATGGAAAAAAAGCATACTTAAGCTGTATTTCACACACACAAGAAGAGCACTGCCACTGCCCGTGGCAGCTGAGGTCATTTCAAACAGGACAGCAAGGAATGACGGAGTCTTTTGCATAAACACTAGGAGCTTACAGATGTCATGGTGCAGAGGAGACTCAGGCAGGAGTGTATTACAACTTCTGATACTACTCATGCAAGTTTGGCTTTCATTCTGCAAGAAAAAGGAAGACACAAAATGTTTTGAGTGTGCTACTTCTTGATCTTTTGTCATATAGGAAAATAAAGGCAGACCTAGGAAGAAGAGAGTGTAACACCTGGGAAGTAGGTGTTAGAAGTGCCTGCAGTGGCCATTAGAGACTGTGTGGCCGGTTCGAGACCATATACGATATGAAAAAATAAAAATAAAAAGTAAAAACAAAAAGGCGGTAAAGATGAGACTAAGGTCTGAACTCCAGAAACTGGGACATGCTTTAGGAAAAGGAAAGGCTGTCTGGGAAAGGAAACAACACAGATATTGACACAATTCTTTAATTTTATTCCATATTAAATATCGTGTCTTAGTCAGGGTTTCCATTGCTGAGAAGAGACCCCATGACCAGTGCAGCTCCTATAAGGGACAACATTTAATCGGGGCTTGCTGAGAGATTCAGAGGTTCAGTCCAGCGTCATCATGCAAGGAGCATGGCAGAGTCCAGGCAGACATGGTGGTGAACAATTCTACATCTTGATCTGAAGGCAGTCAGGAGAAGACTCACATCCTTGGGCAGCTAGGAAGACACTCCCTTCTATAATGAGTAGAGTCTGAGGATAAGAGAAGATCTCCAAATACAAAGGACCCCCACAGTGACACATTTCCTCCAACAAAGCCACACCTCCTAGCAGTACCACTTCTTATGGGCCAAGTATATTTAAACCACCACACCATCTGAAGCAAACCCTCTGTCAAGATATATTTGGTTACCTAAGTTCTTCTGGTTTACTTACAGTGCTCAGTGTGGAGAAGGCCACTAACCAAGAACTATTTTGCCTTTAATGCTGATTGATTTGATGTGGAATCTGCAAAGATCTAGAATGTAGAGAAGCAAATGAAACTATGTAGAAAAATACCTTCAACTCCACATTATTCTTTCTTCTGTGAAACTTTGTGTGGCCAAAAATCTGTACAGAGACATAGCTGCTCACATGCAAGAACTGAACTGTGAACTCCTAGGTATGCATATCAAGCTACTCCTATAATGAGATGCTGATTGTGTTATATTAACATTTGCTAGCTAATTACAGTTAATTGTGAATATTAAATTCATATGTGGTTGATTGTAGTGCTGCCAAATTGGTATGTGTGGAAAAAGAGGAAGGAGCTATATAAATTCACTCATGCCTGTTTGTGAGCACTGTGATTATTTGGAATGCTGGGGTTTTGTATGAAATTAAAACAGCACCCTTTTGAAAACTTGCCATTATCTCATTGTAATTAAATTGTAGGTATTTGTAATTTACTTCATTAAGATATACAAGCTATGTTGCAATTTTAAATAGGAATTTAACTTGGCTTTTAGGAGTAGTCAATCATCTTTTCAATATGCCTAGTTTTGAAAGTGCCTTTTAATATTTATATTTAATATTATTAATTTTTACAATTAAGATATTAAATATATTAGTGTAATATTAAAAATATTATGCAAAACATTTTGCTTTGATGAAAGAACATGTCATGGTCTCAATGAGGCTCATTTCTGATTTATAGATATGTGATTTCCAGAATGTGATTGGCTGTTTGCTTCAGTACTTTACGATACCTGGTGTTTCCACAGTAGCAGGGACTGAAACCACTCAGTTCTTGGCTGTGGATTCCTGTGGCTGCTCCTTAGGGGATTCCCTGAGATTCTCAGTGCCTCCCTTCCTCATGACCCAAACAATGGGGTTTGTTTACATTTTACAAGCAGCCTTTACTTTCAGAGAGTGCACATGGTCATCATCAGCTTATAAACATATGATCAATGGATATATTGATAAATCAAAATGACATTTTGCAACACAGGAAGCCAGGACAAGAATGGATATCTTCTGCTCTGCTGCTCTCCCAAGGCTTCGTTTCTTTTGCTGTTACTGAGAGAGATTGTGCAGCAGCCTCTAGCATGGAAACCCAAAACTGGTCAGATTGATTCATAGCATATACAGGCCTACACAGGAAAAAGCCAATGGTTCGGTTTTCAGTAGTTTTAAGTGATAAAGATTTCATAGTGAAAAATTGTCTATTTTCCCTGAAAATCTAGCAATCAAGAAGTGATTAGTTTTCTTTGATAAAGTATGCTTTCTAAGTTCTGCTGTGTTCTCATCGGCATCTTCTGCCATTTTCTAAACAGTAAGACACTCCTACTTAACATCACTGTACCTTGCCTTGGCTTGCTTAGCCTGTGTCAATGAAACTACTCATCTTGTAATGAGTCAGTGAATCCCACAGCAGCTCCAGTTGATGTCTGTCTGACACTGGCTGCAATGGGAGCATAGCAGTCAAGCACATGCGCTGGTAAGTATATACTAAAGTCATGGCAAGTCTGCTCAGAGATGTGGATTCGGGAAAATATAAGTATGTTGTTACCCTCCAAAAAATGTCTATTGCTTACTGGAGCAGCAGAGGAGTGAGTCTGTTGCTAATTACCCTGGAGGTCAGGCAGGAGAAAGGAAAAACAAAAGGCTGTGAAAAAAACCAACCAGAGGAATCAGGAATAGAAATGGCGGCATTTTCAAATCTAAGGAAAAGAATTTTTTCAAAAAGAGGTAAAAGAAAAAAAAGTGGAGAAAACTAAAACTGAAAATCAGATTTTTTTTGTTACTTAGCCTGAAACTGGTTCTTAGGAATATGATAGGCAGATTGATATTTTCTAAAACATATCACATGCTCTCCAGAATCTGAATATGTTATGTGAAATGGCAAGGTCTTTGTGTGGGTTAATGGTTTCAGTGAAATTAAAATTGCTAATCAGGTCCAGATAACTGTGACATCCTGTACTAACTGAGTGTTCTCAAGTAATCACAAGGTTCTTAAGATGAGAAAGTTTTAGAACCCGTGTGGTGTGAAAAAGCCATAATCAGCTACTCTTGATTCTGAAGACAGAAGACGGGCTGTTTAAACTTTCTTGTTACTGTAACAAAATATCTGACAAGAAGAACAAAAGGAGCAAAGGTTTCTTCTGGCTCACATTTGAGAGAGTACAGCCCATCATGGTTGCACAGACATGGGAGGAGAAGGGCCATGAATCACCTCATTCACACCCAAGGAAGCTGGAGCCAGAAAACAGGACTGAGGTGACAAGATCTGTGAGCTAGAGACCCATTCCTTCCTTATATGGCTGGGGGCTGGGCTATTTCTGGTCTTAGGTAGACTAGTTCTCAATCTGAAGCTGTATCGAAATAATAAGAAAAGGATAGTGATGAACAGATAAACTACCCTCTTTGAGTAACAGTCCAGTTGTTACTATAGCCATACACAATGGAAAGTATTCATAGCCAAAGACTTGTTATATGTCACATAGTGTTGTACCATCCTATGTATTCCACATAAGGATTAGATGAATCTAATTCTCATCACAGTTTTCTGGTGTAGACAAACTGTTCTACAGATGGAGACTGAAAGGAACAACCAGTCTATTTGCCCAAGGTTACATCAGGGCAGAGTAGAACAGTGTCAACTCTGAGTGTTTTGTATCCTTTTAGAGAAATCATAAAGTTACAGAGCATTTAAAGAAATAGTGCAAAAAATATGAATGTACTTACTTAGATTCAAAGTTTGTTTCCTAACTTAGAAGCTCTTTGCAAATGATATCTCCTGGGAAAGAGACCAGTTTCCTCCAAAATGACATCAGCTATACTCTGGGGCAGATTGCACAAAACAATACTGCATGGTTTTGGTGTGCTTTTTGCCTTTGTTGTTTGATATTTTTATATTATTGAGCTTTTTGTTGTTGTGTTGTTTGGATTTCAGTGAGTTTTGATTCTATTTGGAGAAAGAGCATGAAGTTAGATTGGTAGGGAGGTGGGATGATCTGGAAGCTGAGAGGTTAAAAATTATAATCGAAATATATTGCAGGAAAAGTTTTTAAATCAAACAAGTTGTCAACATTAAAGGAAAGGAGGTAAAAAATATCTCCTTTTTCATGACTATTTTATCAAGGAACAGGCAATGTGCATGTCCATTTGTATGCACATGGTGTTATATATGTGATATATATATGTATCTTATCACATATATATGATAAGATTGTTTTTTGTTATTATATCACTACTCAGTAGCTCTTTTCCCTTCCAGCAGTCACCAGTATGACTACTGTCTAAATTTATAGAACTCTTGAGACAACAAGACAGAATGCTGTAGAAGGGTCACAGATTCAACATTATAGAAAGATGTGAAGACTGGTTAACCTTACAATGCTACTGTTAGTGATTTCCACAGTTTAATGTTTTAAATACTTTTCTGAGTGGGTGTGTCTGAGTAGAATTAGTAAATCTACATTATGTACACTTCAATAAAATATGACTTCTGACTGTTATTAAAGGCATACTTTATTTAAAATATTTTATAGAACATTAATTATAAGGTATTACTATGAATCCCATAATAGCACAGTAAATCTGTGATTTAGTTATAGGTTTCATATATTGAAGAATGAAAATTTTGAATATAAAATTGCCTCAATAAGTGTACCAGTTTGTACCCTCCCGAAATTTCTCTCTTGTTTTTTTTTTTTTTTTCTGTGATCTGAAACCCATCCAAATTTCTCTGTAGCATTTCAGTCTCCTATAGCTTCCTGAAAATTCTCTAAGCATGGGGATCAGTGGTATAGAACAAGGATTTGCTTCTGTGGAAAATCCGTATCTTTGTTAATTTCTGTCCCAGAAGTAGCTGCTAAAATAAATAAGCAGGGCTACTTCGTGCAAAATGAATGCCTCTCATTAGTGCTATGACTGATGAGACACATAAGAATTAAGGCTCACGTAAGGAGCAACAAAATACTCAAGGGAGCAAATATGGAGACAAAGTGAGGGACAGAAACTGAAGGAGGGGCCGTCTCAAGACCACCCCACCTGAGTATCTATCCCATGTGCAATCACCAAAGGTAGATGCTGATGTGGAAGACAGGAAGTGCATGCTGATAAGAGCCTGATATGGATATCTCCTCAGAGGCCTTCAAGAGTCAGACATATTCAGAGGCAGATGCTCACAACTAGCCATTGAACTGATCATGGGGTTCTCAATGGAGGAGTTAGAGTGAAGACTGAAAGAGCTGAAAGGGTTTGTGACACCATGAGGAGAGCAACAATACCAACCAACCACACCTCCCAGGGTCTAAACCACCAGCCTGGGAGCACTTAGGGGGGGATCCAGGGCTTCAGCTGAATATGTAAAAGTGGAGGGCCCTGCTGGGCATAGGTGGAAGAAGAGAACCTTGACCTCATGAAGGCTGGATGCCCCAGGGGGTGGGAATTTTGAGGGTGGGGATGTGGGAGTGGGGGGGTGTAGATAGAGGTTACATCCACAGAGAAGAAGGAGGAGGGGCGAGGGGATTGGGGGTTCCGAGGGGGTGGTGGGGGATGGGGTAAGGGGACAACATAGGAAATGTAAATAAATCATCCAATAAAAAAAAAAAAAGAGTATAGATGTGGGCTGGGAGTGATGGCTCAGCTGTTAAAGCCTAGGCTCACAACCAAAAAAATGAGAATAGAGACTAAAGGTATGGTAACGTGATCTGGCTACTATGCGCCAACTAGAAGTTACATGTATAAAAGTCAAGAAAAAAAATCCTTAGTCGGCATTTGGAGAGTAGTAACTAAATGGCTCAGGAGAGGAGACTGTAGAGCACCAATTTATGTAAATCAGTGGGAATGAAAGCAGAGTATTCGGTGGATGCTGTCAAAGGTGTTAGGACACTTTGATGTTTATTTCCCTCCTTTATTGTGTCTCACCTTTCTGAATATATTTTTCTAATCTCTAGATAATTGAACATTATGTTAGCAGTACTGTTATACCCTTACATCATTTAACTAAACTCTGAGTAGAAATTCACTAAAGAAAGAATGCTACTTAATTCAATACAGTAATCTCAGAGCCTAGTCCAGTGGTTGATACATAATACATCCAAGAGGAGTCTTTGAAACAGTGACCTCTGCTGTGTCAATAATTATTCAGTTTTATAACTTCATAGATTTGTTTTTTAAAGTATTTTCATATTTAAATTTATAGCTATTTAATATGTGAGGAAAGAGCAAGAGTCTAAAGTTGGCTTGTTATATGTTTAACTTGATATTTTTCCATAAATACTTCCTGTAAAACATTATGGAGACATAAAATTACGCAACCTTTAAGATTTGGATGGTGTAAATTATGTTCAAATAATGATCTAGAAAACTGAAAGTAAGTATGGAAAATCATGATATTGAGTGGCAAGTTTAACAAAACTTATGCTATATTCATGCTATATTCTATACAGTTAACACTGTTTCAAAACTCATTAATTCGGACTGTTGAAATAATTTGACAGGCAGATTGATCCCTTTCATGGTCAAGCTTTCTAATAATTTAAAGACAATGGTTCTGTTAGTAGATTTTAAAAATAAAGTGTTGCTATACACAAAAGAACTTTGTTCTTTTTTTTTTTTGGTTTGTTTTTGTATTTTTGCAAATTATGCTAAAAATCAGTTCTGTAATGTTGATTTCCAGAAGGCAAATGACAAAGTAACATTTTTATTTGTATGTTTTCATGTGCTCATGACATCATTTAGTCAACTGGATAAAGGCATTGTGAATTAAATGAAAATCTGTATCATATTCAGCATGCCTTTGATCTAAAGTTACCTGTAAAGGGATGCCAATGTGACAAATAGCTCTTAAAGAAGAAATAAGAAAACCATGCTTCTGAGATACACCCCAACAGTCACAGAAGCTGTGGATTTGTCACCCCACAGAACACCTGACTTCATTGTATCTTATGAAAAGAAGCTAATACGCCAAGCGATGTTTGCATGGGTGGCCTGGTCTTTGTTCATCCTCTACTTTGATTGAACTCATTGGTCTTTTTTGTTGTTGTCACTGCAGAAGAATAATGGACATGGACCCTTGACCTCTGGGATCTGGGATCTGAAACATCTAGTCAGGATTTCTGCAAGTTAAACTTAGAGCCCTCCCCCTCTTTCTTCCTCTTTCTGACTGTGATTATTTCAAACCCACCAAATGGGCAGAGAGCAATCCCGCAGTGGCTACTGCAGCTGAATCCAGTGCTATAGGCTTTGTCATATTACTCTGGCGTCTTTCCTAATCGTATCAGCTTTTCCAAGTCATGGCTGCGTCTGTTGCATGTGCAGGAATTTAGGTTTGTTATCACCTATATAGTGTTGTGCTTCTCTGAAAAGGAGATATAATCAGAGGGTGATATATTTGGGGAGTAAGTTTAGTTATTATTATACATTCTCAATATTATAATGAAGTAATCAGAAATACGCTTCAGGAAAAAACTCATACTCCTGTATGTGTGTGTGTGTTGGGGGATGGGGGTGCTCAATACAGTGATTTGGGAATTCTTGACAAGTGCCATACTATTTAACTATATCGAAAACACAAATAATCCATTTTATAAAAAGAAACAGTTTATATAGCCAGACAATGGCCATGATTTCTGAAGTAAACATTAAGTGATAGTTAATATGTCCTAGAAAATGGAATGGTTAGTGAGTAGTAGCAATTACTTTGAAATATTACAGTGTATATTCACATGGTAATTCAAGGATCATATGAGTAAAATTAAGATGTTCAAATGGAAATTTGGTGTGTGCCCTATAAATAGACCCTTGTTTTTTTATACTTATAAGTGTTTACCATTGTTAAATATGGATTTGTAGCTCAATGGATGAAGTGTTCTTGAAACCCAATTATTAAAACAAAATAATAATTTGTGTCTGGCAAACATACAAAGGACTATTAAACCAAAACAGACGTGAGAGGTGTTGCAGATTTCCCGTCGGGGTCTCATGCAGGAACATTAGCTGCCAGCCAGGAGCTGAGACGGAGCTCTCATCACCAAATAAGGGGCTCAACCCTTGCCTTGTCAGCGGACCCTAGAGAAAGCTAAGTGAAGGCTGTTAACACAGGTACCAGGAGCAGAGGCTGTGCTTAGACATACGAATGCTCCCACAGGCAGCCACATGAGCTTCGTGGTTGACGCAACTCCCTTTCATTTCCTCATTTGCTACATACAGAACTTAGTTCTCACAGATGTTTAGATGATACGACCCTCTGCCTGCGCTGTTGAGTTGCTCCCCTGTCTCAGACAGGCTCATTTGAGCATCCTGAGCATAGTCTGCCCCGTAGCCCGAGTCCTTTGATGCAAATTTCCAGGAAAATTTTATAAATAATAGGACATATATGATGTGCGGCGTTTTCCTAAAAGAATCCTAAATTCTGAAACAGATATTACCAAACTTCGTCACTTCCTTAAATGATTGCTCTGACTCGAAATGTTAAGATTAAAACATGCCTGAATATGCATGCTGAAGACATGCAAACCCACCGTCACATCTGGTTTCCCATTTAAAATCAATATGCTCCTTCTCACAAACAAAGTTTCCCCTTTGCTTTTATCCATTTCTTTTTTATTATGAATCTAAAAATTAAGGTCCAGTGAAAAAAAGGCTCTGTTCCTTGTAGTCATTCATAGCCTCTGGTTCTTCCAATTTCTATCTCCACTTCTGCATATAAGTGGAGGTGGGGTTAATGATGGTATTCTGCTTAGGACTGAGTGTTTGAAAGTCTCCAACACTCTCTATCATGTCTAGCTGTGGGTTCCTGAGTTTATTCTTTTCTAGTTCAAGGATAAGCTTCCCTGATGAGGGTTGGCTACGATGTTGATTTATGGTATGGCAGCATACCAGTAGACATTTTTTTGGGGGGGATGGGGTGAACTTTTTAGTTTGTTTGAACATTTTTGTCTATTTGTCTTTTGCTTGTTTGTATCATTTTGTTTTGTGTTTTTTTAGAAGAAAGACTATAAAGTTGGTTGAATAGAGTAGTTCTGGAAGAAGATTAGGAAGGGGAAATGTGATGAAAATATGTTGTATAAATCAATTATAATTTAAAAATATACCAATTAAAAATAAAATGTGATGAATGCTTGTATCAAGAAAGATCTTGAGACGTAATTTTAAAATAATGAAAAATGTCAACAGGTAAATTTTAAAACCTGAGAATGAAGAACTTTTTCACACTTGGAGCAGATGTGAAGAATGAACTCCTGAGGAGCATAAATTTCCCCCTTTTAAGGACCATCGTATTCTGTCTAGGAACATCACTAAAACCGGAGAGTGGAAAGATTTACTTCCTTTTTAGAGTATGATTCTAAAAATAAGCAAAATCATGGGATACACAGAGAATAGAGAACAGATAGAGAAAAGAGAGAAGAGAGAAAAGAGAGAATAGTGAATAGATAGCTGTCTAGCCTATGCTTGCTCTGTGAAGTGCTGCAGGCAAGCAGAGCTGAAAATCTCTAAGCGATGGCCCTGGGCTTCAGGAGGTGACCATTTCAATAACCTTTTCCAGTGTGTCTAAACACCTATCCTTACCTAAGATTCTTTTGCAAGTTATTTTGAGATGTACTTCTCATCTTCAGTAACAAATGCATAACACAGGTATTTTTTCCAATATGGCATGCTGTAAATGTGGTTGAATCCTTTACATATTTTAAGGTAAAAGTGATATTACAGAACACAGCCAAACTGTCCATATTGTGGTTCAATTTTAAAGCATTATGGATGTTTTGAAAAAAACCCTAATTACTAAATCTTATACATTGTGTCCATAAATTATGCCTACCTAGACTTTCAAATATCACATTTAATAAATGCATACTTCTGTAGATAAGGCATTACAATTCAATTTGAGTCAGTGAAAAACCATGGGGCAATTAAAAATGAATTTTGAGTTCCTTATTATTGTCTTCAAGTTGACTCCTATATATAATCAAAACATTTCCTTCAGGTATTGGTAGACATCAAGAATTTACACATACACTCTAAAATTGTTTTCTGATAGATTTGAATGTTGATTAATATATGATATCAAGTTGTAAGAACATTTCTTGAGTAGAGATCTATTTATATCAAGAAATGACTACTAATTAAAGATACCAACTCTGGGGTGGTGTGCAGCTCATGGGCAGAGAGCTAATCTAACATGCACAATGATACAGGCGCATTCACCAGCTCAAAATCCACAAAGTAACCCTGGCCTTCAATGCCTGATACAATTCTTTTAATATAGATACTTTTAAGATTGCATGGATAAATTACTCAGGAGCAATGCAATTTATGCTCTGGGTTCCTGGATTATGAACTGGATTCTGTAAGGGAACACATACACACACACACACGTGCATGCTAGAAGCAATACAACCTTGTCATTTTTCTTTCTCTTTGTCTGAAAATTCCTTCAAAAAATTATTTTGTCAAAGAATTAACATATGACTCATGAGCTGTCCTGAAATTTAAATCCCCTATGCCATTACTGTAGCACCCATATTGCTTGAAGCATTTACCAACTTTCCTAAGAAGTTCAGTTAATGGCAAGAATGTGACCCTGACAGAGAAATATGCATATAGAAAGAAGGAAAATGAAATCCTAGTATCTTCTATTACAAAAACAATAGGTGGAAAGGTGGAAGTGGAGGTGGAGAGGTTCTCTCCTCAACTCAGATTGGTGGAGAAGTATGTGAAGTAAGGGCCACCAAGGTGACAGAACCTTCCACTTCCTGGAGGCATGTAGTGTTTCGGATGAAATGAGTCTGAGGAAGAAGGGAAGGACACAGGGTGGAGATGATGGTGACCTTTACTCGGAGCTCAATCCCAAGGACCGTGATTTTCCATGCTGTGAAGGAGGAATGGAATCACCATTTAGAATGATAACACCTTGAACTTCTGCCATGGCTGGTGATGGAAGGGCTGAATCGCCCCTTGTTCCCTCCACACTTGGGACTCAGTTAGATAAAGGTTCAGATACAAATTCTCTTCAGAGGCACAATTGGGTTCAGTTGAGTTTTTGCTGGGAACAGAAGTTCCAGGAAGATAATAAAAGAAGGCTGTAACATTTTTATAGAAAAAAATTACATTGACAATGTCCCTTTGTTTATTAATCCCTTAAACACTAAGCCTGAAGGACAAAGAGTATTTTCAGAGTAAATTCCTCTTCATACCAGCTTTCCCCACCATCAGGTTGCTTGCCTTTTGCAAACCTCATGCAGGGCCATCACCACAGCTTTGACTCTGTGGATCCAGGCAGTACCACCCTCCCTCTCCGCCTTTACTAATCCTCCCTGCTCCAGGGTTATCATTTTGCTAGTTGATTATTAATTAATCTTCCTTGTCTTTTTTGTTCCTGTGTGGGTGTATTTTCTTGTCTCAAAAGTAAAAGTGCTTTACTTGATCTTTATAAAAGAAAATGAATAATAATCATCAAATATTCCAAACTACAGCTTTGAAAAGTCCAGTTTAAGATTGAGTGCGCTGTCTTAGTCATTATAATCCTGACACTTTTATATAATTACAAAAGTTGAGTTTTCCCTGAATATTTATGAGGAACTTGTTAAGAAATAATAAAAATGAGCTTGTTAAGAAATAATGAAAATAATTTTTAAAAACAATTAACTACTCTTGATAGAAATTTCTTTTGCCAGCTAATGGAAGGCTGTAAAGGCTGTATTATCTGATTATGTATAGTCCAAATATCCTTCTACATGTACCCTTTCTTAAGAAGTAAGAACTAGATTAATAAACTTATCTTGTACTTACATGTATGATACTGACACTGCTAAGTACACACCAAATCTAATTAAAATTTAACATGATTGAAGGTTTGTTTGGCTCTTGTTTTGTTTGTTTCAAGCCTTTTATGTTGAAGTGAAATTTAACACAAGCGAAAAGTGCTGTAATCATGGCTCAAAATAGTGTTTAATTTAGCATCTCACAGAAAGTAAACTGTCAAACTGTTGCCTTCTGTTTCCATTGTGGTGGCTCTCCTTTGATCTTTCTGCCTTATAATTAAGAACAAGAGATTGGCAAGTGAGATTTCTTAGGAGTTAGGCTTGCCTTTCTTTTAATGTAGACTCACTATTGAAACTTCTTGCTCTAGCCTTCTTAATCTGTATCAGGAGAAATGTAATTCTCACCTGAGATTAACCAGTCATCATAGTTTACCAAGAACAGCTATGCCTAGCGTACTAATTGTTGAGAAGTCCTTATTACCAACTCTTCTTCCCGTACACATGAAAACGATCCATGTGCTATGTTCTATAGAGGATAGTATAAGTATTCTTTATTTGCATGTTAATGTAATGGTTAAATGACATGATTCTTAAGCAGGGAGATACAGAAATATTGTTAATAATTGTGTGTTGATTACATGGCATATAATTCCAGTGCAAAGAAATATAAGTTACACAGGAAGTTCCAGAGTCACAAACCACTGCAGCAGACATAACAAACAATGGGAAAGCATGCACATCTGTGAGGCATTCAAAGTATCTACAGACCATCTGATAGTTCCTCATATTTATCAACACTTAAAACTCTGCTCTATCAGTGAGCTTACGTTCCAAACATTGCAAAGCACTACAGTAATAAAATGTGAAAATAGGAAATGATATTATTGGTAGGAAATATGCACTATGCTGGCCTTTATCTTTTAAGTAGATATTTGATGCTATGTATCAGGCATTACTTATCTGTTTTTAATTGGTAGACAAAATATTTTTGTCTCGATGAGTGTTAATAATTTTTTATCAGTGAAAAACTGAATAACTAGCCAGCCATCTATGCAATGAATGGCCATCAGCTAATAGGTATGAGTATAACTCATCAGACTTTATAATAGAAATGCTAGTGTACTTAATAACTGGGTGCATATGAAACTTCACTCTTCTTGCGTTAGCTGGACTGGAAGCGCTGCAGGAGAGTGGTAAACAGAGTCATTCTTGGCTTCAAAGGTGTGGAAAAGCAAGCTATGACAAACAAAAGTGGGCAGAGGTCCCCTTCCGTGTTGTTTCCTGTACCTGCCATGAGTTCACCCATCTCAAGACCATGAAAAGACCTTCTGTATCATGGTTTAGATACCTTGTTGGATGAATTTTTTTTATTTCAGTCTTTATCGTACTTGTGTCCCAGACTCAAAGTTCTAATATGTATTTTACCAACTCACTTTGTTTCACCTGTGTCCTCACATCTGTTTATCTTTCTTCTCTTAAGCATCTTTCCCTGAAAGGTGGAATGATTTCTACAACAGTTAGTAGCACACATCATTATGAAAATACATTTTATTATTCATGATTGAGAGGTTTGATAAAATATTATGCAGTTTACTTATTTAAAAAGGATACTAAGACTTTAAAATCAAGGAAAATATTTTTTAGACATGCTAATTTTTATTTATCTTCTAGGCAAAAGCATCAAATGTAATTAAATTCAGCAGCTATGAAAAGCTGGGCTTTTAATTTCTGTGGTGTGAAATTTTAAGTGAAAAAAATCTCATTATAAGTGGTGTACAATGAGGGTCAAGTAAATAATTTTGGACATATTTTCCTAAAGAACAGTAATAAAAAATAGTGTAGATTCTTCCACAGCATAAAATATTGAGCAATTATCCACTCAGGGTAGAATTAGGTAAACACACTGAAGGCTAAATTCAGAAGCTTAGATGCAAAATGATGTTGCAGATGATATTCAAAAGCTGTATTAAAAGACAGTAGTATCTGCTGCACTAAGAAATGTGTCACTGTGAAACTTGATGAGGGGAGAGTGCTGAAGTGGACTTCTAAGCGACTTTATCAACTCCTGTGTAAAAGACTGCTTTTAGTTTCAAGGGAGAACTTCCATATTTAGAAAAAGACAGGCCTCCTTGATCTACATTTCACAACAAAAGCTGTCATCAACAAATCCACCCTACATTGAAAAATGAATGCAAATATGGGATGTAAAATGACAATCTTCTATGGAGTACATGATGATGATATACATTATAAAAAAAGGGAAGAAACACTACATAAAAAATTAATTCAAGAAGGGGGTGGAGAAAAGAAAACTAACTTTGGGGAAAAATTGGAATTCACTGCGTTATTCACTGCATATCTTTCTAAAGATATTTCAGAGAAATAAAAAATCTAATACTTTGAAGAATAAAAACCTCATTAACTATAAAAACAGAGGGGATTGAGAGTTTATTTTTGACTAATTTAAATGAGGAACTGAATGTTTCCACAGACATGCTAAAGGCATGAATTATTTGGCAGAGTAAAGCAGCCTGCCCACTGACATGACTGAGCTCGCCCTAATTCCTTGTCCTTGTAGCCCTGAAAGCAATAGAATTATCACATAAAGTCAACTTTTAAATAAGTGTGCTTTCTGTATTGCTATAGAGTAAATAGGGGAGTAACTTACGAAGCTTCACATTCTTTGTATGTAGAACATCTTAGTCAAGGAGACATAATTTTGTCAATAGTAGCTCCTACTTATAGCTGCTATGCCAGTTATGCAAGTAGCAGAGAGAGGATAGTCATGGACAAATTGTAGAAGCCAGGTGGCTTGAAATGTTATTTATTTATCATTCCATAGTGTAGTTATTTGGGTTACTTCTTACACTGACTATCAAATAAAGTAAACTAGAAATAAATATAATTAGATTTAGCTTTATTTACATAACTAACCATTACTTAAAAATCATGTGACTATGGTTTAGACATTAAAGCATATAAAGAAAGAATAATATATAATATCCCTTGTATACGAGAGAATAATGTAAGAAACAAAGAAGTACAATATAAATAAGTTTATTAAAAAAAAACTCAAAGTTTGCATTGTAGTAGGTTTTAAATACAGTTTTAAGGATTCTTAAAATTAAAAAATGCAACAGTAAAACTTTGTTTCTTATGTTGCATTTTACTATTTATATTAGACACTTGCATTTTCATGTAACTAAACCAGTTCATATGACTAAACCATTTCATTTCACATAAGATTGAGGCTTTGGGCGACAAGACTAAAGGTTAAAATGCTGGCTAACACATTTAGATGGCTTTATACCTGTAATGTCTTTGCCTTGGATAGGATATGCCCAATATTTAGCAGAGTAAAGCATGGTATCTCATGATATGATTAGCTGTTATGCATGTGTATGGCTTTTCAGTTGACATGGGCTCAATGTCTTTTCTGTTGGCTCTATAAGGATTACTGTAGATGTCTCAGTATGAGATTTTTTTTTGACAGATCACAATACTGAACTGTGATATGTCCTAGATTCTTGAAAACTGAAAAGAGAATCTAAGTGAAATTATTGTTAAAATTTGTGGAAAGAGAAGGACAAGTCCAGAATCTTTTATGCCATAGAAGTGGCTCTCGATAAGTGAGAGAGTATACACCTGTCAGCAGTCCACAGACAATAAGCATAGGTAAGGGGAGCATATCTTCAGAAAATGGCTAAGAGTTTGGCAAAGTCACCATCTCCAAACTGAAGAAATTCTGGCTTGTATTTGGATGGCTGAATTTTAAGTTTTTCATTGTCTTAAAATTTTAGTTTTATTGTGTGATGCATAATTGAAACGGAGACCTTAATCATTTGCACTTCACCAGAGACCATCTGTGAGGAGTTTATATTGCTTCAACCTTAAATTTCCTGCCTCATAAATGAAAAATGCCACACAGCACTGAGGCTTATGATAAATAGCTCTTTCTGTTCTCTTTTTTCTTTGCTATCTCCAAAATAGAACAGAGAACTAAAGATTTTACCAAGATCAGTTTAAATAATTTTCATTAAACACACATAATTGGGGAGTATCTTAAAGTATTTGAGACCTTCTAAAATAAATGCAGAAACATTTTAAGCTGTACCTAGAGTTATGGATAAGTGAATCTATTTTGCCTAATATAGACATGATGAGACCCACTCAGGGTATAGGAGTTCTACAGGAGTGTGCTGCAAAGCTAAGAGCTCAGAATGGGTTTGCACAGCCCTTCTAGAATGTTCGAGTCATATGTTCTAGCGCTACAAAGACACCCTTTCCATTTCTCCCTCAGCAGTGTTTTGTTATTAGGTGACTTTGAAAATGGATACTTAGTTTGAGGATGATTAACACACTGGCCAGAATATGGTGATGAAGTCAGTAGTTACAGTGTTCAGAACAATGCAATACACATGCATCTGTTCTGCTGTAATCTGTTGACTTTAGTCTGAGAGGCCAAACATAGGAGATGGATAATATCAATATCCTTACTTTACCAACTAGTAAATTAGGCTCCAGAGACCAGAGTAACTACCAGTTACACAAGTGTGTGCACCTTTACCATAAGGCCCACATTGTAGACTGTTCTATACTTTATAAGATGATAATAAAGGTAAATGTTATTTCATGCGGCAATTTTTACAGCAATTTGGGGAAACATTTTGTCCATGAGTGTTTTTGGTAACCTTTAATGTAAAATTTGCCAGATGGACCTTTGGAAACAGACCTGAGGGTCTTAGGATAGGATAAACATGAGATGCTGTGTAGAAAAAGAGTTTTGAAGCTCAAATAATTGATCATATCATGAAATTTTCAATGGCTGTTTTATGTAGAGTTTTGTGAACAACCCTGAGGAATAAGCTTGTCAGTGCAGGAGTTTACACTATCTCCAGGGCTTCCGGAACTGCCCTGTTTTCATCTCACACACTGTCAAGACTCTTGCTAGCCTCCTTAGGGAATGAGGAAAATTGGTAGCCGTAAATTATCACTGATCTTCACAAGTTTTAATGGATCTCAGTTTCAAATATGCTGCAGTGCTACCACTATTCACAAATGTATACTTCTGGTGTACATTCTGCTAGTTAGGTACTGGCACCAGTTCTGCCTCAAATCATATATGTAAAAGACATTTTAGACAAAGTCCATAAATAATTGAAGATTGTCAGATACATCTGTGTCAAAGAATATTATCAGCCTGATTTCTTTACATGAGATGTTGGGTGGTACTTCTCAAGAAGATAGCCCTGATTTCTGAATCTCATAAAGGAAACAACCTTGGGAGAACTTAGGTTGACTTTGGGAGTGACCTTTGTCTTCAAACTAGATTGATAAAGTCAACAAATAGCTCTGAAAAGATGCTGTAACTCCTTGTGAAAGGAGTCATTTTTATCCCTAAGAAATGTTATATGCAATTTGCATATCTCATTTGCATTGAAAGATGAAAAAATTAAAATTACCTCAGGAACCATGAAGGGAGCCAAGCCACTTGGCTGAGGATAGCCTCACGTTCCACAAAAACTAGGGAACTCGGTTCCCTAGATACCTGTGCTTTGTAAAACCAAGTAAGAAGTAGTAGTAGTATTGTGACAGTTAGACAAGACACTGGTTGTCAAATACTAATAGAATATATAGGCATTTTGTATGAATAGATTGCTTGTACAAGTTTTATCGTGTGAGTGTTATATCAAAAAGGAAAATTGAATAAAATCAAGGGAATTGTTTCTATTTTTTATCATTTACTTTTATATTGATAATAAGAACCATTTTTTGTAAAACTTTTGGGCAGTTAAACTCATTTGTATGATAGACTATATCTTAATAAAGATAAGACATTTTTATACCAGCTTTTACAATTGGTACTTAAACAACTCAGGATTGATACTTTAAAGCCCAAACAGTGCAGCAATACTTTATTTAAAACTGAAACTCCCATCTTGATGTGAGGACCCCCAGCTATGATTGACAGCTACAAGGCTATGGTCTTTCACACTCGCTTCCTTACTCAGCTCTACGGTCCTAGCAGAGAGGTATTATTATAGCCATCTTTCAGTGAGGGATACTTAAGCGCCCACGGTTTAAATAACTTGCAGCATCACTAGCCAAAGGCAGAGCCAAGATCTGAGGATAGATTTGTCTTCCCAAGCCAGAGTTTCTTCCAGGAAAATGGATTAGATTAGCAACAAAATCAATTTATCTGTATGTTTTTTGAGTAAGTTGATTTTAAACTTGAATTGTCTAAAATGTAATTTTCTGTGATGCTTTCAAAATACACCCTCTGTTATTTTTCACATTAATTATTGCTGAAGTAACAAAGCTTGCAGTGCATTTTCATTTGGGGAAGTACAATGTGTTCATCTGAAAAAAAAAAAAACAGAGGCGAACACCTAACTGGAGCCTTGTCTGCCTGTTCTTCAGCCTGTACAGCACGATGGCTGTCTAGAC
This sequence comes from Grammomys surdaster, assembly GCF_004785775.1. Classification (NCBI taxonomy): domain Eukaryota; kingdom Metazoa; phylum Chordata; class Mammalia; order Rodentia; family Muridae; genus Grammomys; species Grammomys surdaster. The sequence goes on along the minus strand of NW_021604744.1, from coordinate 5,391,412 downwards.
TTAATTGCATTAAATAACGAAGATGGTTGAGGAAACGGGCCTTTACCTAATCTCGGCTATTAAAACCTGCTATTTTGACTGATAAAGTACATTTTCCTCTTAAGGCTCATGAATTGAAATGGCTATAACTAAATTGAATTAAACATTTTCATGCATTAAAAGTATGATCCTAATTCATTAATATGCAGATTAAATCTAATATTTCTGACACTTGCCATATCCTCTTTTACATATTCTTATTTCCACCACTTTGGAATGTGCTGTATTCCCTTTTGTATGTTGAAAGTTAAAGGGACAGTCATGGCTAAGGTCTACTCCATGAAGCTAGCAGCATTTTGTAAAATAAATTTTGAGTCCTCCTTTCTGGCTCTCTCCTTGAAGAACATGAAAAAAAATATTATGTTTTCAGAGCAAACACACAGGAGTGTAACACTGAAGTGTTCTTGTGGGGCATTGAATGATACGTTCTCAGATACCATCCCACAAATGAGACAAATCACATCGTGTAGCATGAAGGTAAGGGAATATGTATGATTTAAATCCACAGGGAACATAGGTGGATCCTTTTTCATTCTCTTGAAAATAATCAAATGGCAGTGAAGCACATTCCCAATAACTGAGCAGTGGACCCTGCTGTAGTGACTGACTTTATGTTTTAGACTGTGTCAAGAGAGACAAAGAGAAGACAGCACAGAAGACAGAACGGGGCTCTGCATTGAAGACTGACCAATGTGTTCAAAACAAAATGAACTTGTTCTCCACAGCTCTCCAAATTTGTGTCTTGTTTTAAAGCCAAGTGCAATAACTTGGCTAAACAATGAGTCACATTGAACAAAATAATATTTAGATACTTGTCTGTCACTTTCAGGCAAGTGTCTCCATATCTCTTTGTTCATAATGTCTGATACTTTAAATTTGAGATGTTGCAATACACACTTTATTACATTTTTTTCTGTACTAAAGTTAAAAATGGCCTTTAAAAGACATCAAATGAAACGATAGTTCAAGAACTTGCAGTTGGTTGGAGGAGCCAGGTTGTTTAGTCCTGAGTAATGTAACTTACTCAAAAACTGGGTGGTCTTATTTTGAAGGAATTAGAGATAAAGAATTGTTGGCAGTGTGTAGCTTCTTTCCAGTTAGTACTTTGCATTTCCCTCTTCATGTACTTCAGTCATTTCTTAGGTACCATACAAGTGAAGCCTGCTTGAACTTGTATACATACAACAGTGGTTTCTTCAGAAAGCTCACACACACTAATTACACTTATATGAACTTACAGAACACAGAGACAGCTCAGTTACCTCCTCCCCCATTTCCAGGTGAATGAATCATTAAGGAAATATTCATAGGTCAATATTTCCCAGAACTTTTCTATGTGTATTTTATCTCTGGAGACATGCAATTATACTGGCATACACACACTCTCTTCTTTATGCTCTTAATATTTCATGAAAAACAATCTTATTCAATGTCATCACTAGCTAAGACTGCCATTCCAAAGCTTTATCCATGATTATCTTGTGCCTTCTCAAGCTTGTTGTTGCTATCTCTAGTGATGTGAGAACAACCCAGCAACCAGTGCTTGGCATTTATTTAAGAGTTTGCATGTTTAAAGGCTGTTTGTGAGAGTCAAGGAACTTGTAGCTTCTCTGTGCACTTTGATGGAAACATCCTTCCACCTAGAACACCCAATCCAAATTGCCTTTGTTAAGGCAATCTCAAACACACCAAACCATCTTTTGACTCTTTCTCAGCCAGTCTAGTTTTCTATGCAAGCTCTGTATGTTCTCTGGGAAATGCCTTTCACTTCACTGACTTTGTCTTTCAGGTCACTCTTTCCTAGACACTTTCTGAGCCCTGATAAAAGGCAGCTATTATTGACTTTAACCATCTTTTGTCCTTTACTCCATTTCATGCATTTAATACAGTGAGTGAGCTGTAATATTGAGAATGGTTAATATTTTTTGTTTGTTTGTTTGTTTTTGAGACAGGGTTTCTCTATGTAGCCCTGGCTCTCCTGGAATTCACTCTGTAGACCAGGCTGGCCTCAAACTCAGAAATCCGCCTGCCTCTGCCTCCCAAGTGCTGGGATTTAAGGCATGCGCCACCACTGCCCAGCTGAGAATAGTTAATATTTGTTGAATGAAGAAAAGTGAAGTATTTTCTTCTGTCTAATTAGGGAGTCTTAGTCTTTGTTCTGTAGTATTACAGGATTATAGGGTTATCTTGTTTTCTCTCTCTCTCTCTCTCTCTCTCTCTCTCTCTCTCTCTCTCTCTCCCTCTCTCTCTCTCTCTCTCT
>NW_021604744.1:5321472-5389013 GCF_004785775.1 Grammomys surdaster | reverse complement strand
TCTCTCTCTGTCTCTCTCTGTGTGTCTCTCTCTGTCTTTCTCTCTCTGTCTCTCTCACTGTCTCTGCCTCTCTCTCTCTCTCTCTCTCTCTCCCTCTCTCTCTCTCTCTCCCTCTATCTCTCTCTCTGTCCCTCTCTCTCTGTCCCTCTCTCTCTGTCCCCCTCTCTCTGTCTCTCTCTCTGTGTCTCTCTCTTTGTCTCTCTCTCTCTGTCTCTCTCTCTGTCTCTCTCTCTGTCTCTCTCTCTCTCTCTCTCTCTCTCTCTCTCTCTGTATGTGTGTGTCTATCTTCCTCCAGATAACCTCATTTGAAGATACTAAGGTTTTCTTTCTTTTTGGTTTCTTTGGGATGCTTCTTTGTTTGTTTGATTTTTATTAATCCATTGAGTGAAATATTATCTGCTAAAAGATGAATTGAATATGTTTCAAATAATAATTTATTAAGTAAAGCCAAGTTCGTTATGCATAAATGTAGGCTTTGTGTGTAGAGAGACCCATGGCTAGAAGTACTGAAGATGTTCATAAAAGTCAACTGTGCAGACCTCACCCAACATGTGAGATCTCTTACTTTCATTGCTATGAATTCTGCTCCCTAGAAGTTACACTGAAAAATTACCCAATGTCCTCTGAGGTCCAACTTTATGGAAACAAACAAAAATGTGGGCAAATGTAGAATAGACAAGTGATAAAGGTCTCTGTAAGAATCATGCTGATGCTGTTACAGTGGGAGGTGGTAGGGAATAGATTCATGTTTCTTTTTTTAGGGATTTGCTCACCAGAAAACCCAGGTGTAGTCCTCATTCCTGCCCAATTCACACACACACAAGTATTTTTCTATGTCATTAAGTTTGTCCAACCACATCAAGTTTTTCAATATCATGTTTTACACTATTCCTTCCCTGATCTTATCTGAAATTGTTAACTAATTCCTTTAAAAACACAGCATGAAAAATAATCTACAAATCTTTAAGACTATATGTAACCAGATATAAGAAAGTAGTATATTTAATAGATGTCTGATTACGAAAACATTTCCTAATCATCTTTTTGTCTTTGTAATCATGCTTCTTCTGCTTTGCTGGGTACCACTGTTGCTGAACTCTTTGCTCTGGTGCATCTTTACCAGAGGTGTCCAGAACACTAGAACACAGCTGTCAGGAGAAAGTGCTTACTGTTTCACAAGTTTGTTTCTGTATTCATGTCTCAAATAGGAATGCTGAAACAGGTATCTTCTGAGCGAGGAGCTGATGAGTATGGATGTTCAGTAGGTATATGCTATCCTCCTACAGTTTAGGAGTACGTTCAGATTTTAGTCTCTCCTCCAGAAGTTACTTCCTGCCCCTTCAGAGTCTCAGAAGGCATCTGAGAACTGAATCTTCTTTACCTCAAGTGAACTTGACCATCAACTCCCCATCAAGGATCCTGCAGTTTGTGTCTAGTTCTTCTAAGTGAGCTTAGAAACAAAAGTCAGAAGTTTAGATTCATTCTTGGGTTGAAACACATAGAAATGCACTATAGGTTCAATGGAAAAGGAAAAAGTCTTGTTCTTTCATGTAGTCTCTTTTATCTTGAAGAGAACACACGGTTTTAATAATGTAACTATATTTCTAAGATAAAGATTTAGAAATATTTCTTATTCCTTTAAGATTCATAAAAGAATATAAAAAGTATACCAGGCTTAGCGATATTACATAATGATATAAATAAATATTTATAATGGGTGATACTTGCCATCAATGTAGAAGTAATTGTTTTCATAAATACTTTACTGCTGTAGGGAACATAAAAGCTCATTCTAGTTTTTAATTGTTTAGTTTGTTATATCCCTGATATGACAAAACAAATTAAATGAGAGGGAAATAGTTCTTTTTATAACTGGAGTGGAAATACTCCATTGCCACAGGAAAGACATGGTAGCAGAAATAGGGACAATTCACCCACAGTTGGAAAGCAGAATGATGGATGCTTCCGCTGAACTTGTTTTCTCCTTTTCATTCAGTGGAGACACATCGCCCTAGTGCATTACTGCCACGTTGTTGTGGATTTAGTTTATTGCTTATATTATCTTAGTTGGGTTCCCAAATTACCTGGGAATTCTCATGTCTACATATAAGACACCATGGGTCCCTGATTTCAGGTGGCTCTAATTGGTAAATTAAGTTGCTGGCGACCAATGGCTGGGCAAAGAGACAGAGGTAGGACTTTAGATTTCCCAGGCAAGGGAATCCAGGTAAGAAGAAGGATTGAATATTCCAGGGAAGCAGGAGAATTACACAGGAAAGATGCAGAAGACAGTAACAGTCATGGAAGACCTGAGAAAGAGCAGACCCCAGGAGCCCCTCCCCAATTCAGTCTGGGGTAGGAAAGATGGAATATAGATAAGTTAGCCCTTCATGAACATGAGTTAGAAATTTAGCACCAGCAGCTTACTGCAAGGTTAACACTTCTCATATTCTTTCCACAGATTTGTCACAACAACTTCTTTAATAAAATCCTTAATTTTCTAAAACTTGATGGTACCTTAATTTTTATAGATTCATGACCAAAATTTTCAATTACAGATGATAGAATACTTTAACCTGATTGGCAGAAAAATACAACATGAATGGACAGTTAATTTTCTTCATATTTGGAATCTTGAATTCAAAAACCAAAGTATACTTTAGCAACAGAAGCTATGTCATCTTCTGACTTTCACACATGGTATTCTGAACCTTTGCAAAACTTCTACAAGAAGGAAAAGTCCAAAGGGTAATAAGGAAATATCAGCAACAGAAGACCTGTCAGGATCTGAAAATACAAATCATTTTTAACAACTCAGCCCCATTCAAAGTATGTTAAAATTATTTGAGTTATGCAAATAGTTAGAAAATAGCAGGAAGAATCTTGTGATCCAGAAGAATAATTTATCTCATGACCTTGAGAGTCAAAAATGTAAGGCAACTTTTAAGATGAAAAAAATAAAAGGCCAGAAATTACACTAGTAGCAATAACTGAGTTTTTTAGTGAAGTAATATAGCTAACTCATAGCAGGCATTGAAGGCCAGGTTAAAATGTTGGACTTGTTTCCACATGTAATAGAATGCTATTTGAGAAAGTTATTAAGTGGGACCTTTAAAGTACAGTGAGCATATAACTTGCCATCTAGACCATGAGTGTTTTGAGAATCAAAGGGGCATTATTGGCAATTACGCTGGAAAAAAACAGGCACAGACTGGGTCTGTCCGTGGCAAACTGGAGTGAGACTCGTTCTTCATAAAGGCCCCTGTATGTTTGTTAATCTTCTCCCTTATGCAATGCCTGGGAAATCCATTTTGCGTCACAGTTGCCTTTCCCTGGCCAGACTCACTGAATAGAGCTGTTTCCCTTGGTCCTTTTTTCATCCATGTGGTTCTTTAGTTCCTGGGCTGTAATCTCATTCATCCATCAATAAGCAGAAGAAAGAACCTTTTATCTTCTGCACAAACCACGCATGATCATACTTTCTGCACCAAGCCTCCAGGCCCTGGCATAGGTTAAGAACAGCACCACTAAAGCTGTGACAGATTTGAGTGCCAGTCGCTTGCAGTGTGGTCTTTGAGTTTTCAAAAGGGGCAAAGAAAATTTAAGACACTGAAGCATTTACATTGCTTCTTTAATTCTGCACAGACTCATGTGCAAGGCAAGAACATACTAGAACTCCAACTGTCTTTATGTTTAGAAAAATGGGGGATGGGCTATCTTGGTTCTGTTCACAGATTAAGGACTATCTTCGCTTTGCAAATATTCCAGTCTTGTGAGCTGGTTTACTATGACCAGAGAAATTCACTGAATTTTCAGGGCTTGAGGGAGGTCCCTGGGCTGGATACAGAAGCTTTGAATACAAATTGAATGAGGTGTGTGTGTAAAGTTACATTCCTTGCCCTACTGATGAGCCCACATATGGCTGCTATTTGGGGCTGTTAATTTTGAGCAAATGTGATTTTAACAACCTGCCTGCTGCTCTCTGTTTACATTAGGAATTAAGAACTATAATTTTACTGAGTTGTCCTTTCAACTCCTTATCTACTGTTTTTTCCTGGAGGGACAGGTAAAATTCAGTCTCTAACCCAGTTTCAAAACAGTGAGCCTCAAGAAACCTCTACTTAAAAATCTTTCTAAGACAGGACATCGAGAAGAGGAAACTATCCTGTCAGAATCACTATCGCTGCAATGAAAAGCACCAAAAGCTTTGAAAATTGTTGTGTGTTTTTATGCCTGAGGCTGGGTAGAAGTTTCTCCTAAGACTTTCTGCAAGCTAGCTCCATAAAAGTCATAGAACAAAGGGCGGCAGGGTTAAATTGTTACGAGAGCTTATCTTCTTACCTGAATCATGTATTTGAGTAAAGCATTTAGCCTACAGTGCTAAACAGGCCATAAATATGTGCTGAATAAATAAACTGATAATGTAACCTGAGCTTTAAATATAATTAATGAGTAACCATTATATCTGCCTCTAACTGAGAGAGTCCTGGGAATTGATTTTTACTGCAATAATTCTTTATCTAATCATGACTTTTTATAAAAGACAGAAGACAGTGTAGTATTCTTAGTAAATTATTTCCCTTACTAGAGAGCAAGAGTAATGTTTATCATTCATAAAAGGATCCCCATGCATTCTACCAAGATCTCATATCTGAACATATGAATCAAGTTTTAATGAAGAACACTCTTCACAATATAGTTGCACAGTCTCTCAACACTAAAGTATTACTATTGCGGGTCTAAATTACTTCTCATGTGGTTAGGAATATTGCTTTACTGACAGACATAATACGTTACATACTGACCCTTATTCTCCTTGCTGGAATGATATTTTAACTACTGCAGACTGGGGAGCTTATTTTGCTAGGAACCCTGTTGTCCTCCCAGTTTTAGTTACATTCTCAAGTCTCACAATGATTTCTATTATGCAGATCTGAGAATGCAAATGTTAGGTAAGCCTATTGTTCTGGAAAATTTCCCTGAAAGAATTTTGGCGAATACTACATTACAGTAACTTTCCATCACGGACATCTACTATAATGTGGCTACCAGGGCAGAAATATGTATTTTTTAATGCTCTTTCCCAGGAGATTTTCTCAGGAACTTGGAGACCTATGCTGCCCTTTGTGGGGCCACTGAGTTTTCTAACTTTTCTAGCACTACAAACTGTGTCCTCAGCCAAGCTCCTTCTCAGTCATGTCAGCATGGTCTGAAAAACAATGCCATGGCCATGAGGCTGTGCAAAAGAATGTTATTTAAAAGAAGTTCAGGTCACCTTCATTTGTGGCCTTGTTTAGAGAGAGCTCATTTTTAAAAGGGCAATGTCTTCCCTTCCATGTAGTCCAATAATTAGATCAGTCTTTTCTTGTGAGACAAAGCCACTGAGCTATGGATTCTCATGTTGAATCCCCATAGAAGGAAAAGATAGCTTCTTGGGTTGTTCTTTTTATGAATGAAATTCTCATTGCTTTGAACTCTCTCCTTTTTCTTGCCCATAGTTTCAAAGCTCTGTTATCACTACTCCCAGTAATTTAAGTAGCGTATTAACAAAATACCCTGGGCTTCGATCACAGAAGTGACAGTTGTGAAGTAAATCTTCCAAGATAACAGCTGTCAACTGCCAATGAGCTACAGATAATTAAATCTGAAGATGCTTTATGGCCAGAAACAACAGATAAAACTCTCAGACCAGAAAGGTCTTCAAGTTGATGTAGTTACTGACCCCTCTGGCATCAACTTTGTTTTCTGATGAAATAGGTAGAGAAGAGCTGCAAATTACACTCAATATTTATTTCCCAGCTAGGATACCATGCTTGGTTTTATTTTAATGCAGATTGGGAACAAAATGCTGAAAGAACCTAAGAAGTGAGGGAAAGTGGAGGAAGGAAGGAGAAAAGGGAGGTATTTGAGAAACTAGCTACACTGTCATATATAAACTGTATTAGGCAGGTGAAAAAGTGACAGGGGCTGTAAATACAAAAGATAGAACTGTTAGCAGAACAGCCTAGTCAAGGTTTCTAAAACCACACAGAGGTTTATGATGTGAATTAGCCCAGCAACTGTGCTAGTCCAAGTTTTCCCTGTAACTATTAATCCAAAGTTAATATTACTAATCTCACAATAACTGGAACTTTAACATGTTTGCTCACTTTAAATCTCTCCATATGTTAATTCATTTTTTTCCATGGGAACAGTCACTGGAAGTTATTGTTGCAATATGTGTATGTATACACATAAGTACATACGTACACATAAGTACATATATATGTACATATATACACATATACATACATATATATATACATACATATATACACATATATTTATGTATACTCATAAATACAACATAACAATAATAGTTAAAACATAGAGGCTATTATATAGATTATATAGACATGACTTAGAGAAGTTAGAAGGGGACATATGAAGGGACAGAGAGAAGAAGGGATGAAGTAATTAATTGTATATAATTAAACCACAAAATGGTTTAAAAATTAAAAAGAGAGGTAGCTGAGCAATCGCATAAGCAAGTCATGGAGAGTCCATTAGGGAACAGTGCTCCTTCGTTGTCTAGGCCTCAGTTCTTGTCTTACTTTTCCTGCTTTGGCTTCTCTTAATGGTAGACTGCCATATGGGAGTGTAAGAGAAATAAATAATCTTATACACACACGCACACACACACATGCACCATAAAAACTAACCTCTTATTTACTGAGAAAGAAATGGAGACACAGATAGGTCAGTTTGTTTATTTTTAAACACAGATATATCCTATTTTCTTATCATTCTACATTAATGGCTAACACTGCGTGAACTATCACCATGCCATTGGGAAGTGATGAGTCGAACAATCCTGGCTAAACCTGAGTCTGCTTGGCCTTCCCATGAGATGTGTCTGATGCTCATAGAGAGGATCCTTTACTTCCTATACCAATCTTTATCCTGTTTTATTTTTCTGTAAGCCAAACTGTGCCCATTAACAATTGTTCTAGAAAAATGACTCATGGTCTATGTCTAAAAATGTAAAATCAATGTCATGAAATCAGAAACCTTAGAAAGCACCTACTTTCAAAGCTTGCCGCTGTTTATCTTAAACATCATCAGCACAAGAGCAAAGGGATTTAGGAAGGACTGAAAAGAAGTCTTAGGTTTAGCATCTGAGCCTCTTGTCTGCAGAGAAAGCCACCCATGTCATGAATGAATGTTGATTTCCTTATTGTTCAGGCCTTCCTGGCTTTCAATGTTCAGCTCACAGACAGACAGTCAAGGTAAAAGGAGCAGATTGACCCGAGTCACTGATCATTGGGAAGTTTTAAATCTGAGGATGCAAATATCTAAATCTATCCTTTTCTTTCGATATATTCATAGACAAATTGTCATTCAAATGGTGTCAGTTATTCAGTTATTTGAGCTAATACTAAAATGAAGAATGTATAGAACTTGAGAATAAAGCATAAACAAGAAGCAGCACTTTCTTCATGTCATTGAATACTCTTCTTACTCACTGTAGATGTTTAACTGTATTTTAACTGGCTGATGATATTCGCTAATAAATTTTAGATTCTTTTAAATGAGAATAATTTTTGAATCTTACCGAGTCACCATGAACTTTAACTTGCTGATTTCTTCTAGCTGAAAGTCAAGAATTAAAAATCTATGTTAACAAACATTACTTTTAAATTGACTTCTAAATGAATTATAAAGAACTTTGTATATGAATATTTCATCTGTGTCACTTGTTTTCCTCCCTCCTCACTCTCCCAATTTTTGCATGTCCTCCACTTAAAAATTCATGTTTTTATCTTCTTTAATTATATATATATATATATATATATATATATATATATATATGCACACAGATATGCATACACAATTTAATGTTGCCTGTATAAATATGTCCAGGGATGACAACTTTATATTGGACAACTTACGTAGGTGCTTGTTGCTAGAAGACACTGAGTTTTCCTTTCTTGGCTGTCATTGACCACCTGTAGCTGTTCATCTAGTGGGAGGACATTGTCGAGTTTCCTCAGTTCATGTTGAAATATCAATCTGTGCTGCCTTTACTCAATCCTGTTCATGCACCTATATTATTGAGAGTCTATGGGTACATTTTCCTTGTCTAGAGGGCACTGTCTAGCAACAGGCATCCTGATCCTATGGTCTTACAATGTTGCTTCCTCCTGTTTCATAAAGTTATCTATGCTTCAGGTGGAGAAGTTGCACTGGTGATGTATTAAGTGGTGTTAGACACCACCTGGACCCTTATTCTCCGCGTTTTGACCAGTTGTGACTCTCTGTAGAAGTCTCTATCTCTAGCAAAAGCTTATTTGAAATGGAGTGAAAACTACACAAAGTATTTCCAATGCAGTTAGAAATTATTCTAGTTTAGGGAAATGGCTCCCCTATTTAATGCGTGGCTTCTCCAGCTACATGGAGGTGACAAAGTTTATAGTCCCAGGTAGGAATTCCCATGTCCTTAGTGGGCTTTAAGTCTAGTTTGACAGCTGTTGGTTATCCAAAAGTTATAAATGGAAACGTTAGTATCATAGAAGTTAAGTTTATGTTTATTTTTGCATTTTTGGTCCAAGTTTCTCTAAGAATTTTCAGTAATATCATAAAATTATAAAGCCAATGCACACTGTTCAACATTCCTTGTTCTCTATTTCAGAGCTTCGAGAAACCAAAACCTCTGAATACTTTAGTTTGTCCCACCAGCAGTTAGACTACAGGATATTACTGATGGATGAAGATCAAGACCGGATATATGTGGGGAGCAAAGACCACATTCTGTCCTTGAATATCAACAATATCAGTCAAGAACCCTTGAGTGTAAGTTTATCATTTTCTTGAAGGAACTTGTCATTATAGTTATTTAAAATAATGCAATATAATATCTAATGGATTAGAAAGCCAGAAACTACTATACACATGGACACACACACCTAAGTTACTATTTACTTCATAACTGAAACATACATTTAGTTTAATTCCTTCCATATGGCTTAAAAAGTTTAAAAAATTAATTTAAACTGCAAATGAATGAAAAAATATGTCTTATATATTTGTGTGTTTAGAAGAAAAAGGAGTGGGTTGAGGGCAGTTTCCCATGAAAAGCCTGGTTAGAGTAAAGGAAGAAGTACCATATCATCTGTGTGTAATCCACAGAGTGTGAGGAATAATGCTATCAGCTGCATGGATATTTGAATAATCATAACCTACATTTATCATTTTATTTTTATAGTAAGAAAGCATAATTAAGCATCAGTGGAGTAACATCAAAGCTGTGTAAACTCTATTAAAGCAGTAAAACTATGTTTATTAGAGACAGGATGCTTCACATTTATGATATGAAAGGCTTACAACTCAAAAAATGTTTTCTCTGCCACACATGGCCCAAGACAGCAGTGATTTGGAATGATAGCCCAGTGCTTTGGTGAGACTCCGTGGTTTGATTTCATGTGTTACATTGTTAAGGTACATGGAGGTCTACTTTAAGTAAATCTGTCATTCTGACTGTGTGCTTTACCAAAGGTGGCATTAAATTAAGTTAGTCACTTAAACGTAATCCATAATGATATAAGCAGTTGGTAGAACTGTAAATCCAAAGGCAAGTAGGCATTGTATTTTGCACATTTATTTTTCTAATGACTTTATTTAAATACACAATTATAAATTTTCTTGTGTTACTGAAAAGATTTTGTTAAAGAAAAACGGATTGGGTAAGCAAATGATAAATGGTATAATAGCATGATAGCCCAATAATTTGAATTTAGAAGATATAGGAGGAACTCAAAAGACAAAAGTAGTAACACCTTAAAGAAATCAGATAGTCAAAAGCAAACTAAGAATACTATGTTAGTATGTACTTATATGGGATTATACAAACTGTATTTTTCTTTCTGAGCAGGTTTTCTGGCCAGCATCAGCAATCAAAGTTGAAGAGTGCAAAATGGCTGGCAAAGATCCTACTGTAAGTAGTTGAAGCACACACACACACACAATACATATACACACAGAACCCTTCTTTGCATACATCATATAAATAAAATTATTACCACCTACACACACATTCATGCTATACACCACACATGCACATGTACACATGCACACTCACACATACACACAAACACACATGCACTCTCTCTCACACAGACTAACTACTTAGTCTTCAACTACTTAGTACATTGTTTTAAACCAGCTGAATCTGAGATTAGTGGTGTTGGGGAACCTTGGCAGGACTAATGTTGAAAGCATAAATGTGGCGGACTGGAATTCTCCTACCATCTGTAACTTTAGAATGCCTGACTGCTTAAACTTTCCTGCCATGCTTCATTATTTAATGCAGACACTTTTCATGATTGATTTCACCAATAAATCTTGTACCAAGTGGCTCCAACCAACAGAATTCTCAGCAGGCTGCTGAAATAATGATGCCGAAAGTGTCTGGAGGAACTCCCAGATACCATGGGAACTGTTCTTAAGATTCTTGGTGAAAAAATAGTCATGAGCCTGTACATTCCAGATAAATAAGTCAACAATGATGAATAGTACATTTGTTAATTAAAACAATTACAAACCACAATCAAAGCAGATACATATATATATACACATACACATATATGTGTGTGTATATATATATATATATATATATATATATATATATATATATATATTGACAAATGTGCAGTACAACACTTATGCAAATTGGATTCCCCTAAGTGTTAGGACTTCAGGAGAAAGAGTCAAGTAAGGAACCTGCATTAATTTCTGTGAATGACTCACTATCATTGACACTAAATTATTCTTGAATATTACATAAGAAATTCATGGAGCTAACCTTTGATGAACACAATCTCACATACACACACACACATCACATATTATATACATATATATATGCATTTTTGCTTCAAATCATGAAAAATACCATGATGAAATTAGTATCAATAATATTCATGCCCTCTCACAGATAGTTTGGTAAAAGTTTCCTCTTTTTATTTTGCCTTACTCTTACTCTAAATTACTCATTTGATAAAAACATTAAGCATCAATTGTATATCTAGCATAATTCCAGATATGAAAAACATAATTTGTATAAACACAGACTTAGTTTTGCTTTATCTCACTATATCTAGTTTAAAAAATTCAACCTGTTTTAAATGAGCAAGAGAATAGATCCAAATTAAGGAATGCAATAGAAATAAAATTATTGTGTAGAAAATCTAATATACTACAATGTATGCATCCAGGTTTGAGACCATATTCAGTATTAGCATCAACTTTTAGTCTAGAAAAATTTGACTGAGCACAGTGCAGTAGAGATGAGAGGTGCTAAAAGGATTGAGATCTGTATGGAACCTTGAAAGTAAGTGCTCCAAAAATGTATTGGGACAGGCCAGTCACCAGGAAGACTAATCAATAATGAAATGAAATGTTTCGGTGTGTCTTAAGACAGTCACAGATAAAAACTTTTGTAAAGACTAAAAATCTTCAAGGCAACCAAAGACTAGAGCAATGGATCTCAATCTGTGGGTCCTGACCTCTTAGGCAGGGAGTCAAACTACACAGGAATCACCTAAGGCCATTGAAAGACACAGATATTTACGTTATGGTTCATAATAGGAGCACAATCACAGTTATGAAGTAGCAATAAAGATAATTTTAAAATGGGGGATCACCATAACATGAGGAACTGTTTTAAAGAGTGGTAGCATTAGGAAGGTTGGGAATCACGGATCTAAAGTGAAAGATCTCTCAGTAGTATTCCACAAGAGTTCTTGCAAACCATTTCCAGGCGTGACCCAGGGCTAATGCTTACATTTTCAATTTTATATTTCCTCCAGTTAACAGAACAGAAAAGAGGTAGAAGAAACATAACAAAGCATAGTTACAATGTAATAGAAACCTAGTGGGTGAAAAATCCACCCCCCCAAAAAAATTTGTGTGTTTGTTGACCATCGAGGGAAGCAATAGAATGCAGGGCAGTGCTGTGAAGAAAAGTGATCTCCTGGGGGGTGTTCTTTCAGTAATTGTCCATGAGCTGAACAGTTTTCCTTCACTCTCTGATGAAAACATTCTCTCACTGGGGCACGTCTGATCATGTCTTGCCTTTCACCGTAATATCCCATGGCAATGTTACTGATTTTTCTGGTGCTTTGTTCAAAAAGTTTACATTTCTAATTCATAGCAATTGCTACAGGAGAAGTATAGAGACTGTAGATATTGGTGCATGCTCAGTTTCCAAATAATGATTTTGATGTTTTTCTAAAGTATCTTAGCCAAGTCACTTGGCCACTTTCTCCCTTTGATGAAATAGAAACCTATTGTTATATGTTTTGTGATGGTTTAAAGTTATTTCATAAAATTTTCAATACATGCCTGTATTTCCCCATAATTTTATTGTGCTGTAATATCCAGCATGGTTATTGTTAATTTGTTTGTGTGGCCAGTAGTGATCTATATACTTGGGAAGTCATCCGTGGAGACATCCACGCTATGAATTTTGATGACTAAACTGAACAGGTTTTGCTTTTGCAGATATAAGTATTGAATCCTGGGAAACAATAATGTACAAAATTCTTCTGACTACATACTCTACCTGTGTAGGAGAAGACAGAATCCAACAAATATATCTCATATCCTATGAATGCAGCCAATAGAGACCTCTTGCTAGTTTGACTTCAAGAGAAAAGGCTAGAGAGAACAAAACAACTAACAATAAATAAAATGAATGTTCTATAGAAAATATATGGTATTTTATTTCTCAATAACACCAAATGTTTTCATATATATTCACACTGTTCAAGTACTTGCCATCTAATTACATGCTATTTAATTTTCAGAGCACAGAAATTGACTATTTTTATTAGCTCTTTAGGAGTTTCACACATGTTTTGGTTGTATTTATTCTCCTCCTTCAACTCTTTCTCAGTTCACCCTTATTGATTTTGTGCCCATGCACATGTGTTTGTGTGTGCGTGCATGTGCGCAGACCCACCAACACACACACCACACACACACACACACACACACACACATACACACACACAGGTGAGCAAGCACACACACATGGACACAGTACTTGAATTAGCTCAGCATGGATAATGGAATTCTCATCAGTCAAGCCTGGAAGTGACACCAAGAATCAGAGTAAACAGGTACCTAGTTTTATAGTCTAAGTCTAAAATGTCCCTTACAGGGTTATGTTTTGATGGCTCAGTTTTCATTTGGTGGCACTATTTTGAAGGTTACAGTACATTTCAGAGGTGGGTCCACCTGGTACAATAGATACTAGCCTTGGAATTGTACCCATCTTTGCTTCTGGATTTCTAAGTCGGCTTCTTGGTTCTTGCTATGTGAACACTTGCTACTACAAGCTTCCACCTCCACTGAGCCATTTTGCCATGCTTGCATATCATGATAGACTGAAATCTTCATATATATGAATAGCCCATAATATGGAAATCTCTGACCTCACTGTCCAACAACTCATGTGGTTAAGCGAATGCTTTTGAAGCAAAAACTCTTGTCAAAAAACACACCAAGTGATTATCAAATGCCAAATAGACAGCCCTGAAAACCTGTAACAAACACACACACACATGGATGTGTATACACACACACACACACACACACACACACACACACACACAGAGGTAACAACAAATAAAGAAAAAAAGTCAGTGATTTTTCAAAGAGAATGGAGGCAGAGGTATATAGGATGTATTGGAGATAGGAAAAAGAGGGAGGAAATGATGTAATTATATTAATCTCAAAAATAGAAAAAATTAAAAAGTCATCTTTGGTATTTATTTCTACTGAGTTCTTCAATACCAATTTTTTTCGATATTAGTATTATGAACAGAACTATTAGTAATCTGTGAAGGACACATGGCCTGCCCAAATCAAAATGTTCTCACTACTTTATTAATATATTGCTCAAAACAAACATTATTACTGTCATTTTACTGCTACAAAATTTGAACTGCAGAAAACCTATATAACTGTCTTAACATCTACAAAAGTTGAAGGCAAGATTTGAATCCAGGTCCTATTTTGAGATCTACATATTTGCTTATCATTTAATTCTATCAGAATCTCTCCTGTGTATGTGAAGACAAACACACAATGACAGACAGACTCCAATGGCCTCCCTCTTTCATGACATGGGGTTCTGTATTCAATGTAATCCTAGGACATTAACTCCAAAGTAAAGAAAATCCTACCAGTGCAATCCCACTTGTTTTTCTTTTTATCCTTTTATTTACTTTGAATTACGTGTCAGTGTGTGTCTATGTGCATGTGAGGGCCTACTTGCAGAAGCTAAAAGTTGATTTCCAATCCATTGAAGCTGGAGTCACACCTGGTTGTGAGCCGTTTAATGTCAGTGCTGGAAACCAAACTCATAATCTTCTGGACAAGCCACCAAGCTATCTCCTCAGACTCATGACTGTTGGTTGCTTGTATCGTTTTCACTTGGAAAATTCTCTCATTATATATCTTGACTGTCAAGATTATTATGCAAGACCAAGATGAAATTATATTTCTTCTAAAGCTTTATACTGAGTTCATATATGAATGTATGTGTGCATAAATGTATTAGTATAGTACCCTAAGATGACTTCATGGTTCTTACCACAGGTTTGATATATATGTTCCTCTTTGTGTGAAGGCAGAAAGTATACTAGGCATTCAAGTGTTCCTAACCCAAGTTACAGTGTCTTAATAAATATTTACTGAAAGTGATTTACACAACGGTTTACGTCAGAATTGATAAGGCCAGAAAATGTTGCTGTGCAAGGGTAGAGCAGATTTATCAAGATTACCTCAGCTGTTCAGCATCACGTGAGTATTCTATAGAGGAGGAGGTAGGAGGTGCATTGAGTATCACAGGGTAGAAATTTGTCTGCTAATAGTGAAATTGCTAGAGAAAATATGGACAATAGTATTGGCCACCATCCCAGTCCAAGGTGAAGACTATTTAATCTCTTTTGGAGATAAACTTCCTTATTAGGAAATTGAAATTCAGCTACTTAATTGAAACATTGCTGTGAAACTAAATGCAAGCAAAGTATATGGATATAGGGGCCTGAAAATGTTAATAATATAAAAGTGCTAAGATTGCATAAATATTAATAACTCTGAAATATAAAGGTGTATTCTTAATCTATGATACATGATAAAATGGGAAAAGGTATGTATTAATTATTATGTGTGTGTTTGAAACCTTCCTTGCTGTAGCTACCATTATGAATGAAGGAAACCAAAGCCTCTGTTTTATTTTTCTAAAGGGAACTGAGATACAAAAAGAAAAAAAATAATGATTCATGTAAACTCATTAAGAAAAATATACTGAATATTCAATACATATCTATTATAAAGTGAAACATTGAGTGTCCTGGGAAATAATAATAGTAAAATATAGAAAATAATTACTTCCATGCCGTCTATCACATAGGAAAGAAGATATTATCAACAATGAGTAGGCATATGCTTAGAGTGAAATAAGCATAGTTCTAAGAATGAAAATATATTGCTGACTTTTTCCTTTTACTATAGCAGCAAATTATCCAAGTCTACAGAGCCCAAGATAAAGCAGATGGAAACTTCCTTTTCTGAGTTTTCACTGAACTGTGTCTTATTGGAAGTTAATCAATAGAGAATTCCAATGTGACTGAACACTGAGTGTGGAAAAGATAAACACACATTTCTTCGCTCACAAATCTTGCCACAGATCTCCACACACACCACTCTTCAACTTTGCAGTTTATTCATGTTATACTCTCTGGTTATATAATTAACCTCCAGGTACCTCTCAAAACAGGTGTCAAGAAATAACACCGTATATTTAATGCAGACTATTCCTGTCTTAACTTTAAAATAAAGTGTATAGTCTGGATTTTAAGGATTAATTTCTTTGATATTAGAATTAAAGATTTATTAGTAATTCATAGTAGAAACATCTGCTTAAAATTCCCATGCACAAAAGGAAATCTATACTTGCTTACAAGTAAAAATAAATATAAAATCAATGGAATATATAAGTTTTTAATCAAATTTAGCTTTTATTGTAGAACTTTGCTTTGTTGTGCTGTATAGTAACATAAATACTAGATATTCAATGGAACCAGAAATGATGAAGAAGATGCACTACTATAGACTATTCAGGAGGAAAATACCATTAAATTTGATATATTTACAGCCTTTATTAAATAATAAAGACTCACCTGAGATGATAAAATTATTTTCAATAAAATTATTGGTGAGAAAAATGACTTTGTAAAGGGAACACCATTCTGTCTGAGGCTTGATTAATTTATTATCAGCAAAAGTAATGAGCTTATCAACTGTGGAGTTTGAAGTGGTTGATTTGGCCAAGGAGGACTTACAGACTCCTGAAAGTTTATACGTATCAGTGAATTTTGGATTCAACTCAGATGCTCTGCCTCTGTGAATATGTTGAAAAGTAGTTGAGAAAGACTCCTGACGTCAATATTGAGTCTCCACACACATACATAGTTGTGCTTATGCACAACCACCCATCCACGCATACATGTGACATAATCACATACAGCATATGAAGCATTACATTAAAGAATAAATTATTTTAATTGATACTTCTTACTCACAAGACAGATGGATGTAATAAACCAGTTTGTTCTCTTATGTTTTTTTTTTTTAAATTATGTCTCCTAACGATAGCATTGAAAAGGTAGAAAATGTGCAGATGAACCTGTCTAAGTTAGAGTCATTAATGTGTTGTGGAAAAAAAACTTCAGCACGTTTTTACATAAAGTCTTCAAATTAGGAAAAATGAACTAGAAATAGCAAAGGTTGTATGGATTTACACTTTGTCCACCTGAGCTCTGTAAGAATAGGAGGCTTTGTCTGTTTTAGTCACTGAGTATGCCTGGAGTTCTGAGATCACCAGCTTAAGTCTGGTCAATCTCAGTTAAGATAATCTTCTGTCATAAGGCTGTAGCCATCTACAAGCAGCTGGAGTTTTGTTTTTAGGATGCCAAATCTCAACATCTGATTTCTTATTCTGTAAGTTAGATGGGTGTTTTCAGACTGCCATTGCAAGTTGTACACAGTTTCTTCAGGGTATAGATAGCAGCAGAGGTCACCTTTCATATCAAACCTCAGGCTAGTAGAGCTGCAGTAGATAGTAGGAAGATGTGGCCTCACTAAATGCCTTTCTTTTGCCAGCATGGCTGTGGGAATTTCGTCCGGGTTATTCAGACCTTCAACCGTACTCACCTGTATGTCTGTGGGAGTGGAGCGTTCAGCCCAGTATGCACCTACCTTAACAGGGGCAGGAGGTCAGAGGTAAGCCTGACACTCTCTACTTGTCAATTTTGGTGTTAGTGCCAGAAACATGATGAGATTTTAGAGTTAAAGATTTGGGAATATCAGTAATAGTAAAATATTTTCATATTTTTAAGTACATGAATATATTTTATTTTGATGTCTGTCAAGGCAAGCTAACTTGTGCTCATTCAGATTTCAGTTAAATGTTTTTGCTTGTTTCTAAACATGCAAGCTTTAAAATAAAGGAAAACTGTATTTTCGTATTGTAATAAATATAAAGTAGTAAAGTTCAGAAGTAAGAAATACCATGCTTATACTTACTTTTATAAATACATATTCATTTCACTTATATTTTAGTATCGATACACCCTTATGGATATAAACTATAAGATATGTTTGAAACAGAATATTACGTGTTTTGTTGAAAAATAACTTTATAAATTGATAAAACATGCTTTCATTTAAAATTAACATTACCCTATGTTTGTTCATTCTCACCTTACACTTTTATTGCTTAAAGTGATATGAGTTATTATGGTATGGTGTTTGCTGAACACTAGTCAAACAGTCAGTTAATGTATAGTCAAACAGAAGGCTTCCTGCATTTGAACTGTGCTATCAATGGCTGGGCTTGTTTGCCCAGTACTGCTGCTGACTGTAGAAGCCAGGAAGAAAACCCATGGAGCCTTCCCC
This sequence comes from Grammomys surdaster, assembly GCF_004785775.1. NCBI lineage: Eukaryota > Metazoa > Chordata > Mammalia > Rodentia > Muridae > Grammomys > Grammomys surdaster. Next base: position 5,371,007 of record NW_021604744.1, on the reverse strand, counting down.
AGTTTTGATTCTTTATTTCCCTTAACATGGTTATTTTAGAAACTGAATTACTTAAAATCATATTTAGTTAGTTATTTAACTTAAATTTAGAAAGTCCAATTCCTAAGTCATGTCTTAATTGGCTTTTAAAGATCAGAATTTTGGTTACAAAACTCTAGATATTACTGTTGATGTTCTTTTTGAAGTTGTTTTTCTTTAGTAAGTAACAGTGTTCTTTACTGTTAATGTAGGTGGACAAAGATTCCTTTTTATTTCATTTTATATAATTTATATATACACATATGCAGTTAGATGAATAAAAGTAATATGGTCCCCTCCTTTTTCTCTCCATTTAATCTGGTTTCCATTTCCAGACAGAGTTGTTTCCTTTTGTTAAAGTTATCTCTGGTTCTGTAACTTCTCAAGTTTCTCTTCCTCTAATGGTAGAAAAGCTTCTCAGACATATAGCTTCTCCTAACAACTTTTATTCCAGTTATCTAAGATTGTGTCATATTCCAGTTATCTAAGATCTAGTCAAACATTTTAAACAGAACTTTGCTTCCACACAATGACAAGGCCCTATGGCTGACCATGTTGATACTCACCCACTCTTTCTGAAGCTTTTACTACATGTTCAATTAAATGTCAGCAGGTGCTTGCCTTGAGAATTATTCATTCTGTGCATGTGCTTTGGCTACTCAGGAACTTCGTGCTTCTATATAAATTTTAGTTTTTGATTTTTTCTGATTCTGAAAAACATATCATTGAAATTTTGACTTTGTTTAATTTACAGACCACTTTCAGATATAAATCCATTTAAACAACGTTAATTTCGTGTAAACATAGGAGCTCTTTCCATTTTCTAGTGCCTTTGTAAAATTCTCTCTTCAGTATCCTAGTCTTCATTGTAGAGGTGTCCACCTTCAAGGTTAAGCTTATCCTGTCGGTATGCTGTAAGCTTTTGTGAATGAGCTATTTTTCCTAATTTCTTTCTCAGCAAGTTTGCTATTTGTGTATAGGAAAAAAATGCTGATGGGAGTATAAATTTGCATAGCTGCTTAGGGCCAATATGGGGGTTTCTCAAAAGATGTAGGTAGCACTACTAAAGCCTAGCTATTCCACTTCTGGGTATTTGTAGAGGACTCTGCCTTGGTTTCTCTTCTGTTGCCATGATAAAATACTCTGCCAAATACAACTCACTAGAGATAGGATTTAGTCAGCTCATAGTTCCAAGTCACAGGATAATCACAGCAGCTATATCTTGAAACAGCTAGTCCCATAAAGTTTGAAGTCTGTTGCAGGAATTTTCCTGCCACATTGTATTTGCAGTGGAGCTCAGTGATTGGGCAGTAGAAGAGGAGGTGGAGCTGGGGGAAGGAAAGAGGAAGGGGAGGAGAGAACAAGAGAGAAGGAGAAAGGAGAAGGAGGGAGAAGAAAATGGAGGCGGACATATGCTTCTCTAGCAGTCTCAAGTAATTATGCATGTGAAAAGGTTAGATATTGGATAACAATTCTAATTGTGTGGCCATCTTGTGTATTTGCTGATACATAAATCCACTGAATAATCTTTAACCATTGAGAGTCTTCATTCTACCGAGTACTGAGAGCATGGGGGGTATTGTCTGGCGCTTAGTCGTACATTATGAGGGTGGCAGAGTTGAACCAGGGGCCATGTTTTGGAGTATGGACACCACAAAGCTGAAGGTGGAGGAAGCCGCCATGCTGACATCTCTTGGGTCTAGAACCAGTGCTCCTGGCACCTCTGGCTACTTCTACTGTGGAAACATGGCAGCAGTTCAAGTAGCTAGCTGGACCTCACTGCGGCCTTAATAAATATCTCATACTACAGGTTTTGGTTTTTTTCTTTTAAAGATTATTCAAGTCAGAGAGAAAAATACTACATATTTTATCTCACTTGTACATCATAGAGTTTAATCTTCATGTGAGAGGGGTGATGGAATATCTGAGATATAAAAGCAGGAGGGGAAGAGAGTGCTCAGTGGGTGCACAGAGACAGGTGGATGGCGTGGAGGAGGATTAACAATGTATGTATAGAAATGCCATAGGGAAGCTAATTCAAAAGTTATTAAAATGCAAAGTATGGACTCAAATATTACAAAGTCAAATGTACAAAGACTAAGAAAAGAAGGATTACAGATGAGCCTGGGAAGAATAGTCCTGAATTCTTAAGAAAAAAGCGAAGAGTCTTATTTCTTCTTGAAGTAGATTATTACTATTTCACCACATTTCCCAGTGTTGACTGTAACTAGCCTGTAATTATGATCATGTAGAGGAGATGATGCCAAGTGACAGAGGAGTGGGCCACGAGAGAACACTCGGTCTACTTCATCAGTACCTCCACTGCCAACACTGTCTTATCTAGGGAAATCTGCTGCTGGCTCTAGGACCAGAAGCAATATTATTCAATTTTCCTGCTTTCTTTCATTTCAATAATTATTTCCTTCATAAAGCAGATGTGTTAGGCATCAGGAGGCTGAATTTGCATTCTATTTTTATCTTCACTTAGTTATTATTGCCTTGGGATAACTTCCACTACATCAGACTTCATCTAGCAAAAAACAAACTAATATTTTCTTTAAGTAAACAAAACTTCAGGCTATGTATCTTCTCCTTATTTAATAAAGTAATTTCTTCCTAGCCTCTAAACTCTGATTACCATGATGCAAATTCTCTTACATTTTAATTGTTTTCACCATGACCTTTGCTGTCACTGAAGGTCAAGTGATTATCTTCTAGTGCCCAGACTTTTTTAAATTACAATATAATTACACAATTTTCCTCTTTCTCATCTTCCTGATACTCTTCCTATGTTTCCTTCTGCTACAACATCTCAATTTTATGGCCTCCTTTTATTTAAATAGTTTTATATTTTTATTTAAATATCTTTATTACATACACACATACAAACACACACACACACACATATAAATGTCTTATACAAAAATTTAGTGGTAACATAGAGCTTTAGGGTCTTTTTAATTATTTCATTTATTTATATTCTAGTGTGTTTCCAATTTGTCCTATTGATGGTGTCTTTTGCCTTACAGAAGCTTTTCAGTTTCATGAAATCCCATTTTGATTGTAGTTCTTAGTGACCTGTCTGTCTCTGTTCCAATACTGTATTATTTTTATCGCTATTTCTCTGTAGTACATCTTGAGGTCAGGGATTGTGATTCCCCCAGAACAGAACATTTTTTATTGTTGAAAATTGTTATGGCTATCTGGAGTTTTTTGGTTTTCCATGTGAAGTTGAGAATTACTTTTTCCATGTCTGTGAAGAATTGTGTTTGAATTTTGATTGGGATTGCATTGAATCTATGTTGCTTTTGGTAAGATGGCAATTTTCACTATGTTAATCCTACCAATTCATGAGCATGGGAAATCTTTCCATCTTCTGTGGTCTTCGATTTCTTTTTTTCAGGGATTTGAAGTTCTTGTACAGTTTTTGACTTGCTTGGAAAGAGTAACACCAAGATATTTTATAATATTTGTGGCTATTGTGAAGGGTGTTGTTTCCCTTATTTCTTTCTAATCCTGTTTATCATTTGTATAAAGGAATACAACTAATTTGTGTGAATTAATTTATATTCTGCCACGTTGCCACTTTACTGAAATTTCTTATCAGCTGTAGGAGTTCTATGGTGGAATTTTGGGGGTCGCTTAAGTATACTATGCTGTCATCTACAAATAGTGATACTTTGATGTTTTTCCTTTCCAATTTGTATCCCCTTAATCTCTTTTTGCTGTCTAATTGCTCTAGTTAGAATTTTTGAGTACTATATTGAGTAGATGAGGGAGAGTGGGCAGCCTTGTCTTGTCCCTGATTTTACTGGAATTGCTTCTAGTTTCTCTCCATTTAATTTGATGTTGGCTATGGGTTTACTATATATTGCTTTTATGATGTGTAAGTATGTACCATGAATTCTTGATGTCTCCCAAGACTTTTAACATGAAGGGGTGTTGTATTTCATCTAAGATTTTTTCAGCATCTGAGAAGATCATGTGTGTTTTTTCTTGAGTTTGTTTGCATAGTGTACTGCATTGATGGATTTTTGTATTTTGAACTATCCTTGCATCCCTGGTATGAAGCCTACTTGATCATGGTGAATGATTGTTTTGATTTGTTCCTGGATTCAGTTTTTAAGAACTTAATTGAGTATTTTTGCATCGATATTCATAAGTGAGATTGGCCTGAAGTTCTCATTCTTTGTTAGGTCTTTGCATGGTTTTCATAGAATAAGTTAGGTAGTGTTCCTTTTGTTTCTATTATATGGAATAGTTTGAGGTGTGTTGGTATTAGATCTTCTTTGAAGGTCTGGTAGAATTACGCACTAAAATCATCTGGTCCTGAGCTTTTTTCGGTTGGCAGGATTTTAATGACTTCTTCTATTTCCTTAGGGGATAGGAGATTGTATAGATAGTTCACCTGATCTTGGTTTAACATTGGTGCATGGTATCTGTCCAGAAAAACATCTATCTCATCTAGGTTTTCCAGTTTTGTAGAGTATAAGTTTTGAAGTATGTTCTAATGATATTCTGAATTTCCTCAGTTTCTGTTCTTAGGACTTCTTTTTCAGTTTTGATTTGTTAATTTGGATACTGTCTCTGTGCCCTCTGGTTAGTCTGGCTACAGGTTTATCTATCTTGTTGATTTTCTCATAGAACAAGCTCTTGGTTTTGTTGATCCCTTGTATCATTTTCTTTGTTTCTAACTGGTTGATTTCAACCCTAAGTTTGACTATTTCCTTCCTTCTACTCCTCTTATGTGTGTTTGCTTCTTTCTGTTCTAGAGCTATCAGGTATTCTGTTAAGTTGCTATATGGAATCTCTCCAGTTTCTTTATGAAGGCCCATAGTGCTATGCATTTTACTCTTAACACTGTTTTCATTGTGTCCCATAATTTTGGGTATGATTGGTCTTCCTTTTCACTGAATTCCAGGAAGTCTTTATTTTCTTTTTTTATTTCTTCTTGACCAAGTTATCACTGAGTAGAGTTGTTCAGTTCCCATGGGGCTGTGGGTTTTCTGTTGCTTTTGTTGTTTTTGAAGACCAGCCTCAGTCCTTGGTGATCTGATAGGATGCATGTGATTATTTCAATCTTCTTGCGTCTATTGATGCTTGTTTTGTGTCTTCTCTGGTTTTGCTAAGAAAGGCAAAGAGGCTATAAGGGATGGGAGAGTATGGAGGCCACTGATCTGGCCCAGGTGGAGATGTAGACCTGAAGGAAGGTGGGGCTCAGCAGAGTGAGTAGGTCCTGAGTCAGCTGGGCTCTGTGAGTCTCCAAGCTGTCATGGGTATTTGGACAAGATTCTCACCTGTGTCTTTGGTTACTGCGGATCTACTAAGTGGTGTACAGCCTGCAGGGTATGGGAGGGTATCTGACTGCTGATCTGCCTTGGGTGGGGAAGTAGACTTAAAGGGAGCTTTAGTTTTAAAATGTCTTATTTTAGAAACATTATAATCATTGCTAAGATTATTTCATTGTTGTTCTTTTTCTTCCTTTGAATAGGGCTCTACAAACACATCCAATTATTTGAATAATGATTCCACATTTTCAAGACAGACTTAGTGATGTTGTTTTAGGAATGTTTGGATCAGTTCTTGAAGCTGTAAAGTATGATGAGAGTTAGCCCTACTGACATTAAAGCACAATAATTTACAAATGGTTTCTTCATACGTGGCAATTAAGTCTTAATATAGCACATTAGAAACAAAGAGGTAGAAAACATTTTGAAGATGGTTTATTTTATTTAATAACAATCACTTAAAATAAATTAATTATAGTTATGTTTCATTCTACTCGTTGTACTGCTTCATCTGTATAATGTAGTATTACCATCTGATACATTTTTCTACTACAAAGGACCAAGTTTTCATGATTGACTCTAAGTGTGAATCTGGAAAAGGACGATGCTCTTTCAACCCCAATGTGAACACCGTGTCTGTTATGATCAGTAAGTAGGAAATGAAGGTGGGAAAGGGGATTAAAGAATAAAGAACATACAACCTATAAATTAGTTAATGTTTAAAATATTTATCGACATACAGGAGAAGATAATGAATCTATGTGTATCTATTTGCCTTTTCAAAGGTTTATCTCCATAAAATTTCATTTCATTGTTTGTGTGGATCTCTCAATATGCTTTAAGGGTTTGCTATGTCCATTTGGTTTAAGTCACAAAATAATACAGATGCTTCAAATACATCTATCAATTAAATGCCAAGTAATGGCAATGTTAAGAATTAGAATAACTCTGTTTTTTACAATACTCAAAGCATCTATTAGACTGTCAAGTCCAATGGTCTTTGCTATTTAGGGTACTTAATGTAGGACATATATATGTATATATGTGTATTTATATCTATATAGATATAAATACACATATACATGTGTCTACATAGATACATAGGTATGGATCGTATATTTACCCTTCGAATATATAGAAAGAAATAGATAGATGTAGATGTAGATATAATATATTATATATATAATTTATATGATATATATTAGAATATATATCTTACTCACGTTGATGATTCATTTGAATTTTTACCTACATAAAAACTGAAATAATTTCAGTCAGGAATCTAAATCTTAGGCTAGAACAAAGAAGTAGGCTTTAGGCATGAATATGACTTTGGGCTAGGACAGGGAAGTAGGCCCAGCTATTTTGATCATCCTGATAAGCCCTTAGAAACAGTGATCACTGGAGTGATCATGAGACTTTGTTTATAGCCTTGCTTGTTCTTCAACTATTTGCATCTATTGTATTGCCAGTTCCTCAACCTAGAACTGACCTTAATACTTGCAAGTAATTTAAACACACTATATATATTCTTCCCAAAGTGTTATTTAAGCATTTTATTGATATAAAATGAAGCAGGAATCTTCCTGTCTGCTGAAAGAAGCACTAATATGGAGCAAGACATGAAATCAGTTTGACATGCAGGGTTTTGTAGGGTTTTAGGTATAATTGATAGTGTGGTTTTTAATAGATAGGGTTCAAAAGCTGTAAGCCAACCTCGAAGTTTCTTTCCCTTCCCTCTCCTGTAAGTGTATATAACCAAGAGCTGTGCTCATCAATATAATTGACAAGTGAGGATTTAAAATTTATTCTTTTATATCTAATGAGCTGAAACAAAATGGGAAATGGTTATGCGTTATAATGATTTAATAGCCAAATCTATATACACAACAGATATTCAAACATATTTTTAAACAGCTGAACTATTCAAAAATGCCTCATTCTTACCTTTGTTGTCACTCTCTAAAACATTGCCATGGGCTTTTTGTTCCTCCTGGGAAAAAGACATGGATGCCAAGATGTCTATCATTCTAGATCCTTAACTGATAGGGACTCTAGTTCAAAACCTGATGAGCTCATTTTAGAAACATTTTGTTCTGTAGTCTGTCTTGTCCAACAGGTATTTACTGAGAGTGATTCAAATGTCCCAGTCCTGAGAACAATCTAGAGAAGAGCACAGATGCAGGTCAGATCAATGGGCCAGCGATGAAGACTAGACACTTTCTCCAATAGTTGTCCAGCTGTTTAGTACTAGAGGGCTACATTGCTTCTTACCAAGTCAATATTTACAGTTCCATACTTAGGATAAAAATTTAACTTAATCTTCAAAGTTTCTAATGATGTATATGTATATTTGCATGTGTATATATATTTATTCTAATGGCAAATATATCATATACATTAATATACATATGTATAGACACAAACATATATATGTATATGTTAAACTAATACACACATACATATATATATATACATATATATGTTAAACTAATTCAATAGGCCACTTATGGCAATTGTCTATATCTAGGCAGAGTTTCTTTATCACTTTATGTTTTACAACAGTGTATTGCTGAGAAAGTGAGCTGTGTTTATGTTACTAGTAGCCTTGTACTGCTGAAGATCAAAATACAGAATTTAACTGATTAGTTTGCTCCTCAATATTGTTTTTTAGAATATTATGTACTTTCTGTGTCATCAGGTAATAAAAGTAAATAAAATAAAATAAAATAAAATAAAATAAAAATAAATAAATAAAAATAAAACAAAGTAAAATAAAATAAAAATAAAATAAAAAGTAAGTAAAAAGTAAATAAAAGTAAAGTCTGTCTTTTAGGTAAAATCTAAAGTTTAACATGTGTTAAGGACTATTACAATTGTAGCTCATTCCTGATAATTTATAAATAAAAATGTTAAAATTCAGTGTGTTGAATGTCATAGCCCAACATCCAAATTTGTTCCTTACTTAAAAAATTAGAACAAGTAGTTTTTGGATTTGTTCTAACCATATAGAATCATGACAATATGAGCATATTAAGCTTGGTGTTTTGTAAATCATACGCAACAGAAAGTAATTGATAGCTACAAACAGCTACTAATAATTGGGACAATGTATTATGTAAAACTCCTTGAACATTACATTGAGTTCAAAATGCATTAGAATTTCTCTGACAAATTTTCCTTTTTCATAGATGAGGAACTCTTCTCAGGAATGTATATAGATTTCATGGGAACAGATGCCGCTATTTTTCGAAGTTTAACTAAGAGGAATGCCGTCCGGACTGATCAACACAATTCAAAATGGCTGAGTGGTAAAGAAACATTTACTGCATTTTCCTCTTTCATATCTTGCTTTAACCTAGTATTTAATTCTATGCTGATAGTAGGAAAAGTAGTTCAAAACTAAAATATCAGGTTTTTTCATAAGTAGTTATTCTTCTGTACTCAATGTGACAAATATTTAAGATAAATAAATAGCCATCATTCTTATTCCAATTGATTGATTTACCAATGATTCAATAGTCATAGAGCTATGTAAGTACAAATGTCTGTGGTAGCCATCATGAATACTTCCATTGTTAAATGGTAATATGTCCCATTTAAATGTGTTTTTAGCACTCTTAGTTGCTTTTATTCATCCATAATTCTAAATCAAAGATTTTTTCTAAATTCATGACTTAAGATATAATAAATGGGTCATATAAAGAAGCTCTTTTTGTTTGTTTACAATAAGAATCTATGAATTTATAATAATAGAGAATTACTTATTACTTTTTATTTTTAATTTATTTATTCACTTTACATTCTAACATCACCCCTCCTCTACTCCCAGTACTCCCTCACACAGAACCTGACCCCTGCTATCCCCTCTACTTCTCTTCTGAGAGGGGGGAAACGTTCCTGGTTCATTTCCAGTCATCATCCCTGTCCTGTTCCATCCCCGGTCATCGTGTTCATCTTACCATCACCACAATAGTACATCGAGTCAATGCAGGACTAGTTGCATCCTTTCCCCAAGAAGCCAGCCAAGATGTCTCAGCTAGAGGAACGGGATCCATAGGCAGGCCACAGAAGCAGAGTCAGCCCCCACTCCAGGGTTGGGGGAACCATGAAGACCAATCTGCACATCTGCTACACATGTACAGGGTGTAGAGAACACTAGACTCAGTCTTTGGTTGGTGGTTCTGTCCCTGGGAACCCCTAAAGGTCCAGGATTTTTGAGCCTGTTGTGGATTCCCTGTCCACTTTGGGTTACATATTACTTTAAAAAAAGTGACTAAATAAAGTAGAAATCAAAGGTATACTGATTTTATGATAATACTTGTTTTAGTTGTTTCAAATTCTTGGGGTCATAAAGAATTCACACCCTGAAAGGAGAATAATTTGATTTTCCTGTAAGATTCCAATCAGTCTCTGTCATGTAGAGGGGAAGGAAACCACTGAGCACTTGCCATTCTACCCCAAGGAAATCTGCAAGCTCACTTAAAATTGCCTATTTAATTAATGATGTGGTTTAACATGAATCACCATAATTAAGCATTTTTTCACTGATAATGCAACATATGAAAGCACTGACTGTCATTCTACTTCTTCAAATTATTCTGCCAGGATTCTAGAAATAGAATATTCTAAAAAGTTGTTTTGTTCCTGAAATAAGGAAAGCCTCTATGTCTGCACTGATCATATTTTCCCTTGGGAAGTTTACTCTTCATTTCATTTGCTGTATCTTAAGGAAAAACAGTGTTAGGTTTCTCATTCTCATTGCTGCTATGACATACTCTTCCCTCCTCCTCCTCCTCCTCCTCCTCCTCCTCCTCCTCCTCCTTCTCCTCCTCCTCATCATCTTCCTCCTCTTCCTCCTCTTCCTCCTCCTCCTCCTCTTCCTCCTCCCTGTCCTCCTGATTAAAGTTATATCATCTGTTTTGCTTAATTGAAAATAGAGTTTTTTTCATACAACATATTCTGGTTACAGTTTTCCTTCCTCCAACTCCTCCAGTTCCTCTCCATCTTGTCTCTCCAGATGATATCCACACCCTTTGTATCTCTTATAATAAGACAAAGAGGAACATAAGTCTTATTAATGAAGTAAAATAAAATACTATAAGATAAAGAAGAACAAATAAATTCAAATAAGACAAAACAAACAATCATTAAAAAGAACCAAAGAAAAGCACAACAAACTCATGTAGACACAAACACATTTACACACACAGGAATCCTACAAAAACATGAAACAAGAAGTATATATACATAAAGACCTATAAGGTAAAACTGACACACAAAAAATAATTCCCTGACCTAACATTAGGGGACAGAGCCCCTCAAATATCCCATTGAATTCATTTTGTGTTGGCTATCGACTGCTAGGCATGGGGCCTGCCTTTCAGAGTGGTTTGCTTCTCCAGTGAGACCCCCTTGAAGAAAACATACATCTGTCAACCTAGAGCTATAGTTTGCCATGTTTGATACTCTCCATGTTTGACACTAGTTTTTGCAATCTTGTCTATGTATAGTGGATTATTTGCTGTTGGGAAATAAATGTGTCTGTGTCTATCTCAAAGAATGGTATGTGGGGTTTTATCATGAGAACATCATCTTTGAACCTCTTTTGCAGAACCTATGTTTGTGGATGCACATGTGATCCCAGATGGCACTGATCCAAATGATGCTAAAGTCTATTTCTTCTTCAAAGAAAGATTGACTGACAACAATAGGAGCACAAGACAGATTCATTCCATGATTGCAAGAATATGCCCTGTGAGTGTCCTGGAATGTCTATTTAAAGAAAGAATTTCAATAATGTAAAATGCTTTCTGATATTTATTTGTATTTTTATTAATTACTGTTATAAGTGAGTAAACCATAGAAAGAATATTCAGGGAAATATTTTGATTATAGTTTTAAACATCTAACTAGTTTTGGCTAATTTTGCAACTCCATACTATGTTACTTTCACACAAGTGACAAATTGCATATTACCAATGGAAACAAAATAATTCTTATAAATGAAATAGACTTGAATCTTAGTAAAATATAATTATAGTAGAGCTGAATATCCCAGTTGAAAATTTGAAAATATGATTTTAATTTTAAAGTGCAAAGCATCAGCATATTAGCAGTACATTTAAAAATACTGTCTATAATTCATGATTTAATTTTCTCTAGGCTTATTATAAATTTTTGTTGGCTTATTTTTGATAATTTGTCAGATATATTTATTGAAATGTCCAGTTTCTACTTATTCTTAAATACTACAATATTCTGTGGACTAGAATACAATTGTTTCTCAATAATTTGGGTCAAAATAGCAAAGCTAGCAAAATGAAAAGGCCATTGGACACAGAGGAAAATATAAGTCCTCAGTAGACGGTATGAAAGAGCAAACTCAATGCTCTCTATGTTGGCCAGGAAAATGTCTATAATATATAACCCACTCAGAAATACTAAGGATTATGTAAAAACACTGAACAAACAGAGGTAAAATAGAACAATCTGGAGCAATTCAATACGGGCTATACCCAGTCTTCTGGACACAGTAAGCTTCAGCAGCTAAATAGATTCAGTACATTTCATTTGTATTTAAGAGAATGAATACTTGACTCAGCCAGAGGCAAATATTTATTTATTCATCACATATCAAAGATTATAGATCCTAGGTTTTCTGTATGGTGTTTGTCTTTTCTAATCTTCAGATTACAATAAATCATGATTTAGAGTTTAAGTTGAAAATTTAACACACAATTGTTTCTCCAATCATCTGAATTGTGCTTACAAAATGGTTTCAGAATGACACTGGTGGGCAACGTAGTCTTGTCAACAAGTGGACCACATTCCTAAAGGCAAGGCTTGTGTGCTCAGTCACGGATGAAGATGGCCCAGAGACACATTTTGATGAACTAGGTGCGTGGATGTAAGAGTGAGCCTTGTTTCTGAGCAGGACTTTAGGAGGATCAAGTGCCTTTCTGAAGTCTCAGAGAGGATGCATCTTCCCTTGTTATTTACAGGGTAAAAGGTGTTTCATCTTTAATGTTTTACCACTCACTGGTGTCTTCAAATACTTTAGTCATTTTTTTCACCATTGAGTATACTGTTGAATCCTAGGACATGATTGAGTATAGGGTGGAAGGACTTGTGTAATTTATATACAGGTGATATGTTTACTTCTTTATAAATAAATCAATATTTTATATGTATTTGTAATATTTGGATCTAAATTTAAATATTTTAAAATCAAATTATTATGTAATATTCTCACTTAAATTCTGATACGATTTAAATCAGTTTATATAAGGATGTACATGCATATATATCTATATAACTACTGCATTTAGTATAATATTTAGTAGAGTTTAAGGAAAATGTTCAATTATAAATTACAAGAGTTATGCTCCCAGCTTAGTTCTTCTTGGTGATTCAGACTAAGTATTTCTCCTATGACAGAGGCTTATGATCTCCAGATCAAATAAGAATTAATAGTATAGCTATGAGTAGCATTCTATATTCAATGTGACTTGTTATATATCATAATGCTGTGGTAATTAAGCTTCATTAAGAAACAACTCTTTTTAAATATTGTCCATTGAAATGCATTATATAGTCATTCTCAGATTTTGATTAATATGAATGAGTTGAGCTATAAATATCTATTACAAAATGCGAAGAGTTATAAACCAGAAGGAGACTGCTGTTCACCTTAAAAGGCATTTTCTATCAAATAGTATTTGGTTCTTCAGGAGTCAAATTTCATGTTTTAATTTATTATAATACATGTGCATTTATAATATCCATTAAAGTCTTGTTGTTAGAGGAATTGTTATAGATAAGGTATTCCTGAAAATTTTAATCATAAGCCTAAATAGAGTTTTATTTCTTATGAAAGAAGGGCCTTTTGAAAAAGATTATCTTCAACATTACACCTTTAAATCATAGGTAGAAAGGAAATTGACAGCTTAATTATTTTAAAACTCAAACTAGTGTTTCATCAGTAAAGGACATTGAGAAAACAAGCCACAGGAGAACATCTGTGCCATTCCTACCATGGACACTATGCTTTCTCATCTACCTTGTAGAACTAAGTTTTTCAAATGCTAGTCCACATTATCTATCATTTGGAGTTCTCCACTTAGCGTTTATACATCATTTTCATAGAGATATAGTCTACATAAATGCCTCCAGTGCCAGGCTAATATTTCATTTAGGTTACCAAGCATATATTATCACATTATACCATATTTTATTGATTTCCACAAATTGCTTCCTGAGGACTACTTTTGATAGCTGAAATAGTGACTTGGGGTCATCAAAAATAATCAATTAGAATTTCAGACACTTTAATAGAATATTCTTTTCCTTTCTATAGAGGATGTCTTTCTGCTGGAAACCGACAATCCAAGGACAACACTGGTGTATGGCATCTTCACCACTTCAAGGTAATGATCAAACACTTATAGCTCTTCAGTTAAACAATTCCCGGTTCTTACTTCTGCCAGATTACCAAAATACATTTGACCTTAATGAATACTTCCAAAAATGTTTGCAAAGAGCTTTAAAAACAATTATATGTTATTCTCTAGAAAAAATAAAACTATGAATTAAGTTGTATATGTAAATAGCTTCACGTATTTTATTTAAATAACAAAAGTAAAGACTAATAATTCTAATAAAGCCTATAGAATCATAGGTGTTGGTGATCATGAATGTGTTTCTTTCCTGAATTTTGGCAGTTGTAGCAAAAGTACACAAATTCAAGACATAAAAGTATGTATATTTAATTATTTAAAATTTTATGATAAATATTCATTAGGAAAACTAAAAAAGTTTGAATTTGCATCGAAATAACTTTCAGTTTTTCACTAATCTACAGCATTTATTATGAGAGCCTAACAAAATTATACTGGTTCTATTATTCTGTAGTATGATAATATTTTTGCATTTCAAAATTGATTTAATAGGAGTCCAATGACAACTTTATCATGCTTTACAGTGCCTTTCTCATAAACCCAAAATTTCCTGTGTACATTTCTGTAGATTAATTTTGTACTAGGGTATTAGTATGAATTCTGCCTCATACTCCAGACATGTCTATTAGGCCACTAGTTGTATGCATTTGTTCCTTTTTGTTTAATGGAAAACTTCAAAGTAGTTATTGAAAGTATTCTTTTATAAGTGAATTTTAAAAGTGTCAATAGCCTAGGGAAATTCCTCAATGAGAAAAAGATCTTGCTGTCTACAAAACCCTAACACCTATGGAGATGCCAATTATGACATCATATGTTTAGCCCTGGGGTTATTTGGGATGTAGAGACAGAAGTGGGTCCTGGGAAGCTTGCTGGTTAACTAGTTTGACCAAAATGGCAAGTCTCAGGTTCATTGTGAGGTTTTGTAATAGGGAATAAGGCTGGCAGTGATAAAAGAAGATACCTGTTTCCCCCCTGTGACTTTTTCATACACAAATAGAGTTGCCCATGCCTGTACATAGTGGCATATATCTATGCACATGTGCACTCGCTCATACACTACACACAAAGTAGATTAAAAAGGAGCACAAAGTGTGGTGGTGCAGTTGTAAACTGCTTTTCAAATAAAAGAGTTATCAGGAATACTGAAGAACAATTGCTTATGTTTGCACTGCAAGAAATCCAGACAGACGTCCTTGACAGTGTGCTCAGCTACTGTTCTAGCAAGTGACTAGTATCACATTTACTCATAAAGAATTGAGCAGCAAAATTACTAAATTTTCAATAAAATATTGATTTCAATAAAATATTTTCTACTTTTATATTTGTCAGAGACTGATTTTCAGTTATTCTGACCTGACGATAACAGATATCATTCTTACTAACTATTTAAAGAAATTTGTGACTAAATATACCTTAATGAAATGGTCTTGAATTCTTTGGTGAAGCATGGGTGTACCCACATACCAAACTGTGCATGCATCTCGTGTATTTGGGGGTACTTATGAAATATGTGTGTGCGTGTGCATGTGTGTGTACATGCGTGTGTGCATGCATGCATGTGTTTGTGTGTGTGTGTGTGTGTGTGTGTGTGTAAGCTAGAAGAAAATCTCAGATGTTCTTCCTTAGTAGTCATCATCCAACTTGCTTCTTCACACAGAGACTTTCAGAAGCCTGCAGCTCACACATGCTTAGTAGTCTAAGTCGTTTGTGAGGCGAAACCCAGTGCCTCTGTCTCCCCATCAGTGGGGTTATTATGACACTTTTCTAATCATAGTTTTTGTCCTTTCTTCCGTGAGTACTGGGGATTGACCTCAGACTCTCATGCTCGCAAAGTCAGTGCTTTATCAATTGATCTAAAATATACATACAGAGACAACGTGGACTTCTCCTGCTGCCAACCAGGCTATCATAGAAGAACACCAAAGTTATGTTAATACTACTGTAAGAAGAAATTATATTCATGTATTAATAGGATTTATTATAGGATAAAATCAATATTCTTTTTTATTAATCATTTCATTCATTTACATCTCAAATGATCTCCCCCTTCCTGGTTACCCCTCCACAACCCCCCCCATGCCATCCACCCTCTCTCCCCTTCCCTCTATGAGAGTACTCCTCCATCCACCCACCCTCTCCCTCCCCTTCTGTTCATGGTTGTTAAGAATTAAAATTGATATTTTGGGTTTTTTTATTTTATTGAAAATAGATTTTTTCTCACATAATATATTCTGAATATTGTTTCTTTCCCTCAATTCCTACCAGTTCTCCCCACATCTCTCGCATCTGGTTCCACCCTGTTTCTGTCTCTCAATAGAAAACTAACCAACTTCTAAGAGATGATAATAATACAATTTAATATAATAAGATAAACCCAAAACTAATGCATAAGAACTGGACAGAATAGACAGAAGGAAATAGCCCAGGGGAGACATAAGATACAAATTCACTCATTTGCACACTTAGGAATCCTATAAAAAACATTAAATTGGAAAGCTATGCTATATACACAAAGGAATTGTAGGGTAAATAGAGATAAGAAAATATATAAGTAAATTAAAATTAAAATAAAAAATAATAAATTAGTTTTTTATTTTTAAAATAGAAAAGTCCTGACAAGACAATTATGAGACTAGAGCCTTCAAAAATGGCCTTGAATCTGTTTCCTGTTGGCCATTGTCTACTGCTTGGCATGCAGCCTACCCTTGAGAATAGTTTGTTACCCCAGTCAGACTCCCTGAGAGAAATCTAAATTTGCATTTGCAAGTGATTATCAACTGGAGTTTGCTTCTGGGCTAAAGATAGGTTCTGCCTCTACTTCTCTTAGGTGTTGGTCCTTCTCTAGTGCAGACTCGTACCCCGGTCTCTGTGGGTTCATATGTGCTCTGAGAATGTTGATTTAGAGGGCTTTCTTGATGTCCTCCTTTCCTTCTGGCTCTTACACTAGACCTCCTCTTTCACCTTCCACTGAGTTCACAGAGCCCTGTGGGGAAGGGGTTTGATTGACACATCCCTATCAGGGCAGAGTGTTACAAGGTCTTGCACCCTGTGTGATATCTGGCTGTGGGTCTCCTGTTGGTTCCCACCTGTTGCAGGAGGAAACTTCTCTGTTGCTGGCTGGGGAGGACGCTGCTCTGCTGCCCTGGCCAGAGCACTCAAATCCGCATTTTTAAATTCAATCATCACTGAATATTTGTTGCTGCTAAAATAAACTAATTAGGAATTTTATCATTCTAATTTTTGGAAATGTTAAGAACTTTGCTTTAACTTATTATTGTTTATTCCAGATTTAATTAATTAAATAAGGCAATGGCTTGTAATCTGTGCCTTATTTCAAAATAACTGGATATTATTAACTATTTTAAGTATCCAAAAGTTTGTAGCTTTTAGCTTTTCATTTAAACATACTTATGTGTAGTATATATTTTTATGACAGGCTTCTTTATTTTGTGATATATATATATAGATAGATATAGATATAGATATAGATATAGATATAGATATAGATATAGATATATATTCATACATACATGCCAAGGCACACATGAAGAGTCAGAGGACAATATGTGGAGGATGGCTTTCCGCTTTCACATTGTATTAGCAGAATCCAAGGCAGGTTGTAAGGCTTGGTGACCGGTGTGTTTACCCACGGATCCATCTCACTGAAGCAACTGAAATATGTTTTAAGAAAAATAAAAGAGATTCTTTGTTTCCATTTTCAGCTCTGTTTTTAAAGGATCGGCAGTGTGTGTGTATCATTTATCTGATATACAGACTGTATTCAATGGGCCTTTTGCCCACAAGGAAGGGCCCAATCACCAGCTGATATCCTATCAAGGTAGAATTCCGTATCCTCGCCCTGGAACTGTAAGTACCCATAAATGTGCTCTCATCATACTTAGACAAATACTGATTTACATTTATTAAATATAACTGTGGTCCTCTGTATATGCTCATTATTATTTTTCAGCTTTATGGTTTCAGCTTAATCCTTCTGTGGTTTGAGATTTTGCTAATATGGCATATATGTTATAAAATGTACTATTTTATATGCACTATAATTACCAACAAAATCTAGTAAGGTCCCAAAACAACATAGTTAAATATGATAGATATTTTTTTCTAATTTTAAAACTCTTAACTTTGAAAATTTTAGTTGAAGACTAAATAAGTTAACACTAGCACGTGCATACACACACACACACACACACACACACACACACACACTTTTCATTTCTTTCATTGACAGTGTTTCACTGTAAAGCCTTGGCCAGGATAAATAATCACTACATAGACCAGGCTGGTCTTGAACTCACAGAGATTCACCTTTCTCTGCTTCCCAAGATATGTAATTAAAGGCATGTGCCACCATGCTAAGCCTGCTAGCTGTGTGTGTAGGTGTGTGTGTGTGTGTGTGTATTTACACTTCTGTATTAAAATTTTCATCCTATATAATGATGAGCACATGAATTATTAACTTAGAGATAACTCAATTTAATTGTGTGTGTGTTTTTTTAACTTCTGTGTCTGCTTGAATGAACAATAGTTAATTGAAAAAAAAAAACGAATGAGGAATTTTTTAATCATTGTCAAATGAAAAGGCACAACTTTCCAAAACCATTGGAGATAAGATTAAGTGAGTTCTAAACTGGAAATTTATGACTGGGTATATTTGCATTAAAAACTTAAAATGGAATTGGAAAGATAGCTTAGTTGTTGAGATCACTTCTTGCTCTTGCAGAGAGCCCAAGTTCAATTCCCAGCACCTGTGTGGTGGTACACAATCACCTACCACTCCAGTAGCAGTGAATCTAATGCCCTCTTTTGACCTTTGTGTATACCAAGCATACACACGATGCACATACATTCATATAGGTGAAATACTCACACATAAGATACAATTAATAAATACAATTGTAAAATGAGCTGGAAGTAAGGCTCAGCAGTTAGAGCATTTATTGCTCTTGCAAAGGACACAGGTTTCTTCTCTGTACCTATATGGAGATTCACAACCATCCATATGTCCACTTCCAGGGCCTCAATGCCCTATTCTGGGCTTCTCAGGGATCAAGCACACATGTGGTGTACACATACATGCATGCAGGCAAAAGACTGAGTGACTTTATTAAATGAATAAATTTAAGAAACTATCAAATATCTCAAATAACCTACTCTGTGCTTAAATGTCTTAGAAAAGTTAAGGCCAACACAAGTTCAAAAGGAGGAGGCAGCAATTATAAGAAAGTTGGTGGCAGCTTTGTTGGTTTGTTTCTTTGTTTGTTTGTTTGTTTGAGACAAGGTTTCTCTTTTTAACCCTGGCTACCCTGGAACTCACTCTGTATACCAGGCTGGCCTTCCAAGTGTCAGGATTAAAATGTGAGCCATTACCATCTAGCTTCATGGCAGATATTAATGAAATCTACATGTAAAGAACATGTACATGCCATCAATTAAGTACAACATAGTCAATAGATTCATGAGATTTACTGACCCCAAGCTAAACTAACAAGAAGAAAAGGAAGACTCAAAATAATAAAATGAGACAGTACTCCACGGAAATACACATAGTTGTTAGGGAATACTGTTATATCCCAGAAATCTTGATAGTCTAGAGGAACTTGGTCAATTATTAAACACATATGACCTGCCAGAGTTAAGTCAAGAAGACACAAACAACTTTAACAAGTAACAACACACAAGGAGACTGAAGTAGCAATAAAAAACCCTCCCTAAGAGGAGGACCAGATGTGTTCACTGCTCCGTTCTACAAAACTTTTATGGAAGAGCTGACAAGATTACTGATCAAGCTGCTCCTAAAATTTCAAAAAAGGAAGGAACACTACCAAAACATTTTCACTGAAGTAGTATTCTCTTGAAGGTAAAGTCATATAAAAACATAACTAAATTAATTAAAATCTATGAGCTGTTCTCTCTGATGAGCACAGACACAAATATTTCCTCCCTTTTATTTATTCTTCTCTTATGTAACACATCTGAACCACAGTTTTGCTCCCCTCCCCTCCTCCAAATCTATCCCCACCTCAAGTCTCCCCCAGATCCATTGTTGCTTCCCTTTCCCTTCAGGAAAGAGTCGGCCTCTAAGGATGTCAACTTAACAAAGCAACAATAAGACTAGAACAGACTCTCATATCAAGGCTGGATGAGTCAATCTAGTAGGAGGAAAAGGGTCCTAAGAGAAGTTAGAGAAATCCGCACTTCCACTGTTAGGAGTCCCACAAAGTAATCAAGCTAAACAACCACAGCACATATGCAGAGGGTCTAGTCAGACCTACTCAGGCTCCATGACTGCGGCTTCATTCGCTGTGAGCTGCTATGAGCCCTGCTTAGTTGAGTATGCGGCCTTGTTCTCATGGTATCTTTGACCTGTCTGGCTCCTACAATCCTTCCCCCCACTCTGCCCGGTGCATATGAATGTTCTGAATAAAAGTCTTAAAAGTCATATTTAAGATATGCATTTCACCAAGCTTTCTAACGTTCACTTTATTTTTACACCACAAGAAGACATTTTTATACTGTCCAGTCCTTTGATTTCTGAATGTTTTAAGTTATCCTGTGAAGTTTTTAAATCATCCACTAAACTTAAAGAGACTCTATCTCCTGAAAATTAAAAAAATGAAAAATAAATAAAAATAAAAGACTGAACATTGATTTGTGTGTGTGTGTGTGTGTGTGTGTGTGTGTGTGAGAGAGAGAGAGAGAGAGAGACAGAGAGAGAAACAGAGAGAGAGAGAGAAATAACTATTGATTACTTTTGAAAATTATTAGAATTGCTATTAATCCCTAAAAATACTGTAGTTAAAATATTATAATTATCATGTCTACCAACTAGGTTAATTATAGAAATTGTAATTCCCTTTGAAAATGGTGTCTCCTGGATGCTTATGGCTCAAAATAACCTGCTCAGAACACTGACTAACTGCTCCTAAACTGAAAATAAACTATCAGTAGATACAGTCATCGCAGGGTGCTGCATGTCTGACAGTCGAGCTGAAGCAAAGCTGACCTAGGGTGAGAGAAGGGAGGAAAGGTTGAACAACATTTCATGGAGTAAAAGTTCCTCTTCATTTCATTTAGATTACTTCTATATTTCCAGAAGCCTCACTATTAACTTATGTAAGGGCGACTTATAATCATAAGATGATTAGAGTGTGATCTAACTAAGTTTATACTTTAATACAGGAAAGTAAGAGGTGATTATAATCTGGTTTAGTTTCTATAATATGTGAACAGATAGTACAGGAGCAACGAACTTGCAAACTCAGTAAAACTCTATGCACCCCCTCCTGTTACTTAAACGAAACCCCCATAAAGCATTTAAAAAATTGAAAAGGAGATACATTTATTAAACTGAGGCCTCAGCATCTCATGAAGCATGTTCTGAGGCTGACTTGTTCCTTCCTCTCTCCTTAGAACCAATTTTGTATATCGTTTGTTCCTTTTCTCAACTGAAGACATCCCAGAAGTAACTTGAAATCAGCCATGGTGGGAGATAATCATTCCTCTGAAATCAGCCTCAGTTCCCACTATGGCTCTTTACCCATGTGGCACCTTAAAAGCCACTTTGACATGTGTACTGGGCTTTGAGCATCACACAGAAAACCACTGTCAAAAAGCAATGATCGTGTACACTGTGGGAAGAGATCAACCCTTCTCCACAAATAAACCAAGGCAAAATTAGAAAATTCTGCTAACAGTCTCATTTTTTTAAAAAAAAAGCTCTTAAGAATAAGCATTTTCCTTCTTTCTAAAACAGTGTGGAATAAGCCAGGGATTAGTGACACACATCTGGAACAGACTCTGTGCAAAAAGGGAGTAGTCACTACTTAAGAAATGTTTCTATAATGTGGTTTCTTACATCTGGTATTGAGACCACAACAGCTCCTTTAAATCCAGAAATTGTCAGATGAGTAGTCCTTCGGGAATCAAAAGGGCAGGGTGGAGGAATGACCCCAAAACTCCTCCTAAACAAGTATGCTTCCCTGAAGATCTGGTCAGTCCACCCTGAGCCCAGCAAAACAACATGAAGTCAGCTTTCTAACTCAGTTGCCAGTGGCGGCCTCAGTTCACTGCTTCCTGCTTCTATAGCCAGAAGATCTTTAGCCAAGTGAACTCGAAGAGTCCATTTCCTCTAGGGTCAAGAATGCTGTCCCTGTCTCTGAAGTCTTCCCAATGAGGGATCAACTGTGATTGTCATTCTTCAGTTCTGCACACAGTAGTCAGGTTGCTGGGTCAACCTCATAAATATCTAACTTTGTTTTTAAGTAAAGGACACTGGCAGAAATCTTATACCCCCATTCTCGTGTTCCCTGTAGGTACTTCCTTCAAAGCAGGGTGTGTAGCTGTGCTAGCAAACAGCCCAACCAGCAAGCACAAGTTAAGTGCTGGGAAGGCTGCCAATTGTGTCATAATGTTTTTCCATAAGTATCTCAAGTTTGTGGGAGAAACAAGACACCTTTGGTATGTTGCAAAGGGCATCCGGAGACTTCAGACTCTCTGTGACAGAGCTAATGCTTTACATTATCCTGCTGCTGTGAGGGTAAAGCTTCTGTAGACCCTTTGTATAACACGCACATTCATCTGAAGCAGAAACTAGTAATGTGTTCAGTTTAAACTCCCATTTAGAAGTGTTCCAGAATCATATCACCAGTATCCCAAGGACAGTTCCCTAAGGAGCACAGCCTGTTTGCTGTTCTACAAGTTTCTTCACTGATCACTGCAGTCATGTTTACCCACAATCCTAAATTTGTTTTCTTTTCTTATTTTTGAGATTATAATTTAATTACATTTCTTCCTTTCCTTTACTCCCTCCAAGGCTTCCTATATACCCCAACTCCGTACTCTCTTTCAAATTCATGGCCTCTTTGTTGTTTCATGCATCTATTTATAAGTGTTATGTGTGTGTGTATGTATGTTATGTATGTGTGTGTACTCATAAATATTACCTGTTCAGTCCTATAATGTTACTTGCGTGTTTATTTTAGTGAGGGATGTATGTGTGTGTGTGTGTGTGTGTGTGTGCAGGTAAGTAGGTAGGTAGGTAGTTATGTAGGTAACTATGTAGGTAGGGGTCAATTTTCAGGTTCTACCATATAGGTCTTGGGAATGGAACTCAGGTTCTCAAGTCTGGCAGTAAACCTACTGAGCCCTCAGTGACCCTATAAGTTGATTTTAAAAATACTGACTCATTCATGCTTATGACAATTGGTCCTGAATCTCATTCTGTCATTTATATCTTATGTATGATTCCAGTCATTACATTGTTGTCAAAAAGATGCTTTTCTTCTTTATTAGTGTGCTTGTATCTAGAAAGCCATAATTTTTTGTTCTAATGTTCACTACATGACTCATGAAATGGCATATAGAAAAATAAATATTCAAAGAATGTACACATACACATTAATCTATAGCTGTATTAGAACTGATACACTTCCATCACAGATCTGAGGAGCAGGACATGGGAGGATTAGAGGCAGTGGTACTATGATCACCTGAGTGCAACCCAGGAGTTAGGGATGCAACTGTTAATGCTCTTATTTACATGACAGTCATTGTTTTCAGCTTTTCTGTTGGAATTTCATCATAGTCAAAATGTCTCAGAAACATTTACCTCTGCTTCAAAACAGGATAGAATAACTGGGAAAACAAATACTTAAAGACTTTAAAATTAGAAACAGGTATCTTCATCCTTTTACTATTATAAATCTATTACCCCTTCCTATTTGGGGCTCTTAGGTGTAGGGTTATATTGTAGATGCACTAGCTGGGATTGGGCACCCTGCAGACACCTATTCTTTAATTTTTACCAATTATGAGTCTCTGTAATAGGATTCATCTTCCCAAAAGAAAAAAACCTTCATTGATGAGGGATTATAACTATACTTATTTGTAGATATAATGATACAGATTTTTAATACCATTAGAAATTCTATTGCTCTAGGAGACTATCAAAGTAGGAGGTTCTCCCCAAGAGTCTATGATCCCTCCAGCCACAGGCAGTTGTGTAGATATATAGTACAGTAATGAGTCCAATTTCATTTACAGATCCTTAGTTCCAATAAGATAGGTAAAACTGGGTCCTTATCTATTATCCTGAGCAACAAGCAACTCTGAAAAAGACTCCAGTGTGCAATTGAACTGCTGAAATTTCTTGAAGAAAATATAACTTATATTATCTCAAGGTCTCAATGTGCATTCCTACCTGTACCAGAAGAAGATAAATATACTAAAAACTTGGCAGTATTGCCCTGAGGAAATGCACCAGTGCAGATAGAGTTTGAGAGGAGAAAGTCAACTTTTTATCTTTTTCACTAGTTCTACAACTCAATTTGCCTTGACTGCTAATCTTATGGCATAAATCAAGAGAATGATTCAATATCAGAATTGCTTATTTTCTAAATTTGATAATGATGTCATACTAGGAGAGTCTTATTTCTAAGGGAGGAGTACATTGTGAATCCATAGCAAAAGTATGAGAAGATGAGTCACTGATTGTAAAAATGTAAATATCCCTGATTTGGGGCTGACAAGATGGCTAAGCAGGTAAAAGAAATTGTCATGCAAACTTTAGCATCTGAATTTTCTTTCTGGCACCTATGTAAAAGTAAAAACAGAGAACTGACTCTGCAATATTGTTCTTACAACACACACACACACACACACACACACACACCACCACCACCACCACCACCAATATCAACAACAAGAACGCAAGTAATAATAAAAATAAAGGTTTTGAAAATCATTGGTTTGTGTTACCTATTTAACCACCATGATTTTGAACAACCTTAACAAAGCTTTCCTTAAGATCTTCTTTATTTTTAAGTAAATGTTCTAAGTAGAATACTGATAGTTTAATAAGGTCATCACATACATATGTAAAACAATTAGTGAAAATGAAGACAAGAACTTGAAAAAAAGCTGGAAGGGATATAGGGGAGAGCATGGAGGGAGGAGAGGGCAAAGCATAAAATATGTAATTAGAGTAAAAATCTCAAAGAAAAAAAAGAATTATTAAAGGAAATCACAAATCAAACTAGCAACTGGAGAAATTATACAAATTTCCCAACCATGTGAGTTAACTGTGGAGTTTTTACAGTGTACCAACAAGAGTCCCTACAAATGCTTAGGAAGGTGGCTCAACACAGCAAGCCATAATTAGTGGTGTCTTCTGCATGTCTGGAGCTGCAGAAATTGCTCTTGCATTGTTCTTTCCATATCTTCATTCAGTGGGCATCATATTGCCCTTTTTCCACTTTGTGTGAAGAATGAGGGCTGAAAACAGCAGAACCCATACTTTGAAGAAATGTGGAACGTGGAACACACTGTCAGCTTGGAACAACTTGAATTCTTTGTCCACATTTGGCCTTCATTTTAGGAAATTTAGAAACAGGAATATTTAAATATAACTTTCTTCCTATAATGAAATCATGTTCCCAGATCATGGGAATATTCAGAGACAGTCTAACTTTTATTATTTAGTTCATCAGTCTTTTCATTGTTCCCATTGTTTTTCTCTAAAAACCGAAAGTGTGTGTGAGTATGTGTGTGCTTGCAAGTGTATATATCTGTGTATGTGTCTCTGTGTGTGGTTTGTCTCTGTGTATATGTGTCTGTCTCTGTGTGTGTTTGTGTGTGTGTGTCCATCCTATAAAAAGTTTTTGGTTAAGTTGATGTTGATATAAAACTTCTTGATGATAATAGGTTTGTATATGAATTCTGATGATAGATTTGAGCGAACATTTGCCTGTCCATGCTGACGCAAAGACACTGGAATCATTGGCTAGTTATAGCAAAGGTTCAATACAGAGAATGGCACATCTAGCTTAGTTCCCAGTGTTCCTCTTTCTTAACTAAATCAGCAGTAAAGATTTGACAGTTTTCACATAAAACTCCCCATTTCTGTCTTCTTTTAAAATCTAGCAGTGTTCACCTTATATGCCTGATAGAAGTAAACAGTTGGTTTTAAGGGTCACTGTCAGCTTTCAGTGAGTCATATCTTTCTAGTGGGCCACAGTTTTTATAGCATATCATAGTTACCAAGATGGTAAGAACAGCAATTTGTAGAATATCCTTAAATGTTATATAAAAACTACAGCAGAAATATTTTATTTCTATAGAAATATAAAACCTAGTTTTAACCCAGCTCTATATTGTTTTTGAAAGTAGACATTTTATGAAGTATTTAACACATTTAGGCACATGTCCTTTGTACATGTTAATGTATTGTATTTGACAATTGGGCTCACAGGACTTAACACTTGGATGCTATTGTTTACTGAGTTTGAACTTCAAGCCTCGGCAGTTCCATGTTACCTGAACATTTAGTCCTAACTAACAATGGAATCTTCTTCCTCTGAAGCCATTGTCAGGCTCCCTTCCAGAACTGTGGAAGCTTCCTAGTTGTCCATGTGTTTAATGTCATCACTACTTCCTACCTTCCCCTGAAAACTTGAGGCTCTAATCCTTCCTCTTCTGGACAGAAGGGAATCTCCCATTTCATTGGGTCCTTATACCACAATTGGAGGCCACATCAACTAATGTACTGTACATTTATCAGACACCAACTATTGCCAGTTTTGGTATATGCCAATATACTAAGCAAAATTGAGAAATCTAATTCCACCTAACACAGCTTACAATCCAAACAGCAAACATGCAAGAATGATTAAAGAAATTTATATGAAAATAATTTCATAAGGGGTTGTGAGGGGAAAATCCAGCTAAGGAGACAGAGGAGAGATGAAAAGGAGCTAGTTTCATATATGTGGTCACCCTGGAGGAAGTAAAAGCTGTGAGGTAGACAACTGTAGATCTAAAGAGAATTGTGCCTGACATTCTGGGATAACACTAGCCACAGTGGCCACCTTGATTCAGTGTAGAGAGGAGCTGGCAGGCTCCTCTAAACTGTTGGTGTTTTGCTCTAAAGCCAATGGGCATGGTGAAACTCAATTCTAGAATAAGTTATCAGATCTCATCGTCAACACTGAGCTAAGCTCCAACCTCAAGATCCCTCTAGGGAAGGGAGATCATCTGGAAAGAGACTCTTTTACATCAGAATTCCAATTAAGTGTGACAATGGCAATCTAAGTTATTTTTAATGTGAGCACAGCACTAGTTTGTATCCACAGGTGTCCTTGCCAGCAATAAACTTCCTGGTACAAAATAGGAAGTAGAGCAATGACTGCTGAAAGGAGTAAAAACCTAGAAGATATTCAAAGGTGCATCACCTCTGTGCAAATGCTCTGGGACAAGGAGACAAAACACGTTCAATTATCTAAAGAAATATATGCTATATAGAAACTTTCTACAGATAGTAATTTTTTTATCTCTAAAGCCAGACCTTCATGTTCTTCTCAGCAGATCTTCTATGTACTTAAAACAAGTATTTTTAAGTGTTTTGGAAATGATTATCATTAAGATAAAGTAATACTTTTTATCAATTTCTTTTCTTTATTATTATTTTTCAGTGCCCAGGAGGGGCCTTTACACCCAATATGAGAACCACCAAGGACTTCCCAGATGATGTTGTCACTTTTATTCGAAACCATCCTCTGATGTACAATTCCATCTACCCCATCCACAGAAGGCCTCTGATCGTCCGCATAGGCACCGATTACAAGTACACAACGATAGCTGTGGACCGTGTGAATGCTGCTGATGGAAGATACCATGTTCTGTTTCTGGGGACAGGTGGGTCTTTAAGCTCATGTTGTACTGTAACGAAGTGTGCAGTCATTTAGGTAAAAAGTAAGCCTAGAATTGAAACGAAAAGGATATTAAAGCCTTTTGTTTGACCTTTAGTGTGGGACATGGTCTCCCCCTACCTCATTTTCTACAACTATAAATGGAGTTAATAAAATAAATTACTTATGAGGCTGTGAAGAATAACTGGAGTTCATATATTCAAAGCATCCAAATAGTTCCTCAACCATATTAACATGAAAAATAAATATAAAAACATAAATTAGGGGCCAGAATGAAGTTTTAAATATGAGTAGTATTCTTCTGAATGGAGCAGAATCTGTGACTTCTTAATCAAGACTTGGAGTCATTTTACAGAGTGATAATGATAGACAAGACATTCTCGGTAACCTTGGTAAGCTGCCTTGAAATATAGACAGATATTTGGAAAATATTTTAGACATTTGGAAAATATTATGGCTGCTGTCTTAATAGAGCCAGCATCCCAAATTTTCAATTTCTTTTATGAGAAATTCAACAAAAATAGTCTTATTTGCAAAAACTTTCCTTACTGGGGACGATGAGTTGTAAGTGTTTTATAGCATTAGTTCTCACAGTGTGGTCCTCAGACTAGCAAGATCAGTATCACTCAGACCTTGTTAGAAGTACATCTGTAGGCCCTCTGCCAAGAATGGCAGATATGAAACCCAGCCGTCTGTGCTTTAGCAAGCCCTTCTGCTGTTTCTAATGCACACTATGTTTGCAAAGTACTAGAAGGGAGAAAGGAGCCTTTGCCTGATGGGCAGAGAAGATTGAAGATTCCATGCCTGCCTGATTCCATTTACACTAAGTTTCCAAGGTTCCTCCATATTGTCCAAGCAGCAGGATCTGACACACTTACTGCCCTGGAGGCAGCAATACAGATCTCATCAGTTGTTTTTCTGGAGCGTAAAAATAACTCCATGAAGTACGCAATGTGTCTTCTAATTAAGGAAAGAGATATAAACATGCCTGTGAGAGTCATTGTAAAATGTGGCAGTTGTGGAACATGCAGTCTGAATTGAAGGAGTCGTGCTCAGATTTCAACCAACTTCAAAAAAATTTGGTAAATTTTTCTTGGCTAAATAAAATTTTCAGCCTGCTTTTCTTATGAAGTTCTTATTTTATCCCTTCTTATAACTAAAATCCTGGATCTGAATCTTCCATTCACACATAATTTTTGTTTGAAATCCTAGAGACACAGAATCTTCTAAAATGTGTTCTTTGGCATGCCTAGAAGAATCTGGGTGATTGCTGGTACTGCTTTGCTTCCGAGGCTTCTGACGCAGAAAATCCTTCCTTCCTAATCTAATCATTCCTTATCGCTCATCTATCCTGCCATCTCTAGGGCCAGTGCTGTCAATTATAATCTCAGTCCCTAGATCCTTTTATTTTATCCCACACCACTTTTGGCTTTGGAAGCTTCTTCCCACACACAAAGCACTAGTGAGTATTCACCCTACTGCCAGTGCTATTTCACTGCAGACTTCTTGAGTGTTCTCATGCTATGACCACTAAAATACCTCCCTGCTCTTGAATTTCAGAATTTCTCCTTGCCTGTTGCTTCATCCACAGGGAATGCAATTCTAGTCTTCATTCTTCTTGTATATTGGTATTCCTGGAGGTTCTTCTCATGTCCTCTTATTCTCATATATTCTTTGACCACCTTTAATTATGTATCATGAGCAAACAAATTTTAAGTGTGTGTCATTAATCTTAGGCAAACCAGTAGATGAATGAGCATTTCTAATATTGTGGTGCAAACTCAATTTACTCTTCCAAGACTTTCTATCTAATGATTAATACAAGTTTCCATATTGCATTCTCTAGGACACACCGTTCTTATGCTTTGATCTCTTCTTAACCTATCATTTCTCCATAGGCATATCACAGGCTTTTGCCAACCTAGTAAATATTTGAATTTAAAGTGTATGTCCACTGTCACCCAGGTAATAAAATGAATTCATGCATGCTCCCAGAAGACAGTCTTCATTTACATATACATATGTTCCATTACATGATTTCTAAATTAATACAAAAAGTTCTCTTTAAAACAACAAAATATTCAAAGGTGGAGTTTTCATGAAAACAACCTATGTGTCTTGAAAGACAGTGACATTTTAGAGTCCCACTGCTCTTGTTGTCTGTTAATTAGATGATTGCCGTCTGTAGTTAGACAATTGCTTCTTTTGAAGCCTGTTCACAAGGTGAAAGTTGATGTCATCCTGGGATGGCTTTCTTGTGAAAATCTACATAATAAATATAAATTTTATGGGTGGAATTTTCAAGTCTTTTAAAACTGTTCTGCAGTGTTTATTTAAATAGACAGCAAGAAGCATTCTGCAAGGATGCTTTGGCTTTTCTTCCCACATAAGTCAAAGACTTTTTATGTGTGTATTTAAACACGTGTGTCATTTCAAAAACTGTGTTTGGGCATATGCTTTTAATTTTAGTGGAGGCTTCCCTAATGATTGCTTGCAAAGCCTCAGGAGTGTCTTGAGAACTCTGTCCAAGTCGGAAAGTGCATGTTGCGGCAAGGCCTCTGCCCACAGCATTGTTCTGGAAAGATGGTCACTGACTTAACCACTGACCATTACTTATGTTGTCCAGTCAGAGTACACTGTAATTTTTGAACAAATATTTCAACTTTCATGGAGCTGGAATAAGTAGTACACTGATATGGAATGACATTTCTTTGAAAAAGATTTCTTTGTGTACATGAATCAATCATCAGAGAACCAATTAACCTTTTCTGAAATGGCTTTTGAGAAAATCATTTAATCATTGTCTTATGCATAGCTAATTCTGTATGTAAGTGGAGGAACTCAAGTTCTTTGGATGTTGCCAATTTTTTAAGTACAGGAGAATGTTTCCATTGTCATGAATGAGTATGGCACACCAATTATGGTGACAATAAAGAAAGCTTTTATCATGGCTTCCCTTATACTCTGTTATCTTGAGACCTTCAGGGGAATTCAATGAATATGTCTGTTATCAAGAATGTTTCCATAGAGAAAATTAATGTGACAGGTCATTGGTATTCAAATACGATATTATGTAATTATGTAAGTGTACCCAGTATGAGTATTATGAAGGACACTGTAGCCCACAGAACCTCCAATTTGGTCATATGGGCTCAAACTTTGATTATTATATAACTCAGTATCATTATAGAATTTAGCTGAGTCTTAGACGCTGATAATTAAACTTCATCATCAGACTGTCAGGTTAAATTATCAGGCTGAAGAGTTGTCTCAGCAGTTATAGGCTATGGCTAATGACCCAATGTAAAACAATTGAAATTAAATTTTCCTTTTTGTGTCATGAGGTCAGAGCAAAATAATTAAATGAAAGGAGAGAGGAGAGTGACAGGTATGGTAGGGAAAGAGAATCATCTGAGTTGGAGATAGGTTACAGACAGCAATGCCTATAGAGATGCATTGGTCTTTTATAGAAAAAAATATTTTCCCTTATTTGGGCTGATAAATGTAAAATTTCATAAAATTAGTCTTGAAAAGTTATTTTCTAATCCCTGGAGACTATATAGGCATTCATGTTTCCCCAAATAAGATTTCTTTTATGTTGAATTATATTGCATGCTATTTTAATAAAGTTTTAAGTTGAGTATACTTAATAATTTTCTTAAAATTCTTAATGACTTTTAAGAAATTTAGTGTGTATGTGTGTGTGTGTGTGTGTGTGTGTGTGTGTGTAAGTAAAATCAACTATTTGTTTTATTCCTTAATATTCAATTTCCTTTTTTAAAAGTATTACGCTTTAGGAAGTTTGGTAAATGCTATCATGGGATTAATAATTCTCCTTTATCTTTGCCACCTATCACTAGCATCCAGGGTTCTGACCCAGAGCAGACTTTATTACAGTCAAGAGATTTTAGCCTGTTTTTGTTTTGCTTCTGGAGTTATGAAAATCTTTAAGTCAGGTTCAGACACATTGCATCAAGTTTCTGTTCTTAGCACTACCGGTGAATCAGAATGCAATCTTTGATGAAAGGGTTAGTGTTCTTGTGAATGGGATCAACGATTTGGGATGATTTAACAACATTGTGGGATTTTTTAGGATAGGATTAGTGTGAAAATGGTCCTCCATCACAACTCCTATATGGAATATACCATTTCATGCGTCTTGTTAGCTTCCATTTAACTGGATGAGTCCTGAGTTGAAATGCTGGCTCCAGGAAGTCTTCCCAGTATGCAGAGTTTTAAAGTACATGCCACATGTGTGAGCAGAGCCTGTAAATGCCTGCCTGGCAGCACCACAGAATAACTGCTTTCTTTATAACTAGAGGTGTTGGCAGTCGCCACTCTTGCAATGGCATCCTGAGTGAGCTGCTGCGCCAGGAAGGCTGAGTTTTAGAGAACTCTCTAAAATACTCGTGTAAAATTTGATAGCTGTAGAAATGTGTTTGAGTTGAGAAAAGCCTACCATTAATTGAGAACTACACATGAAAATACTCCAAGGATGATGTACACATTTCTCTATTATTTTCGGAATGGAGAACAAGTCTCTTTAAAATCAGTGAGGCTTTATAACAGTGTTGGGAGGGGGGTTACTACTTGTCTTGACAGAATTTGGAGACTTGTGAGAGTTTAATAGCAGGTTCAACAGGGATCTTCATAGCAAGCAGTACTGATTGGACACAGTGGAAAGATGACTGAATTTAAGGGCTAGGTGTTAATTCATGATGCTTTATCATGCAAAGGAGTAACAAAGAAGGGAAGGCTGAAAAGAAGTAAAAAAGAAAGACAATAGTCACATGCAGATCCTCTATACAAAGACAAATGTTCTCCCAGGAACTATGCTTTGTAGGATGAAGAGCTAGCTCATTGGGTGTAGGTCTTACTGTGCAACCTGACAACCTGCTGAAAAGCCAAAGGCAGTAGCATATCATTTTTAATCCTAGCATCTGGTGGCAAGATAGGAGTTAGAGACAGGACACTCTTTGAATGTCTGAAAACCCAGCATATCCAGCATATCCACCCAGTAAACCACACAGAGAATATTTAAAGAAGGTGGTTTTGCATTTTGATGAACCTCTAGATAGTAATCAGGACATATTTGGAAACACTCACACATGCACCTGAAGGCCCATGTGCATGCACACACACTTGTATCATACACACACAAGAAACCTATTTAAAATAATGAATTATGCTATGAAATGACAATTTCCTAAAACCAAAATATATTTATAATCCCTGAAAATAATTATTTCAAACATCAGAGTATCTTCCTATAAGCCATTCTTTGGAAATGAATTCTTTGAAAGGCAGAAAGTCTCATAGGTTATCTAGACTGCTTAAAATATACATTGCTTACCAGTTTGTGTCTCAGTAAATAAATTAATACTATCCTTTCTGAAATATCTTATAATTATTACACTGATCCTTACTTTTTCCAGGTATATGAATATTTTTATCTAACCATCCTAAATTTTCTCTGAGTAAGTTTAAGAATATAGGCTCCATTTAGCTGGAGAGATAACCCGGCTCTTAATTTTAGTCTCATAACCAAAACTTCAAGAAGATAGGCTTTGTGCATTCAAGAGACTTGATTTGATATTTATTATTGAAAACCCAGTACCTGGACTGATATATCAGGCAGAATAGCTGCCCTATAGTAATTATTTGTGTGAGTAAGATAATTAGTTTCATGTATTATCCAGCATTGGGTCAGAGATCATTCTAGGTCATATAAAATGATTTCTGTATTGGCTACAATAGACTCAGAATACAAATACCTGGTGACTAATTTCACATTCTAGACATTTATCTTTAAGTTCCTATTTAGTTAGGATAAACTATTTACATTTCTCTTTTACTAAAGTTAATTTCATTTTCTCGTTTGACTTCGAACAACACATTTTATCCACACTTGTCAAATTGATGTGGCTGATGACTTGACAGAACACTGGCCTTGGGATTCCTTTGTGAGAACAATATCACACACTTAACCTCATCTGCAGGTTGTCACCAGGTCCTACATGTGAGCCAGATGTACCTAACAAGGTGACAGAGAAGACAAAACAACCTTTTCAATGAAGCAGTCTCGAATTTTGTGTATAGATTAACTGTGCTAAAATTTAACCTGTAAATTTAATACATTCATGTCTGCTATATTCCATTTTGACATGAAGGTACACACTTTTTATGTCAGGGGAAAGATTTTGGAATATCACTACATTGATTTGAGATTATACCTGTATTCAAAATGACTCACCCATTTAACTAAACATATAGGGAAGCCTGCCAAGTTTCTTTTTGCTTTACTTGGATGGATTCTGTGCTTCTATGCATGTATTGATATATTTGAAGTGGTTCTGAGTTTGCAAGAGCATAAAGCTCTGAGAAAGATATGGAGTGATTTGCTCTGTTTTCAACTTAATTACTGGTATTTTTCTAGCTGGTTTGAGGACAATGACAGTCAAACTTCATCACCATGTTGTCTCTGTTTAGTCCTTTTCATGTAGTAGCATCAGGGTGTTCTGACCCTTCCCATGTTGATTTACAAAGTCTGTTGTCTTTGTCAGGAGTAAATCACTGTGCTAGGTTTGTGTTCTTTCAGTATTGCCAGCTTCCTGGGGATAGCTCTCGAAGTCCTCCTCCTAGAAGAATGCCCAGCAACCTGGGCCTCCTATGACTCACCATAAGCCTTTAGAAGTTTTCTTAGTGGGTGTTTGTGTGGGAATTAGCTCTGGCAAAAACAAAATGATTCCTCTTGGGAAACTTCAAATTTTAGAAAATTAGAGAAAATGTGTTTAGAATGCAGTGAACATCAAGATAGAAATGTTTGAAGGCAGAACTTCTGAGCTAAGTCTACGGGATTAAAATCATATGTTTTGCTTTTCAAATGTGCATGCTTCATTTTCTTTCCCACTCATGTAGTTGCAGAATATTGAGCATCCAAATAACTCTGCCTCATAGGTCCCTGAATTGGAGATAATGACAATTAATTAGCAAAAGGTGTGTTTAATGGTTCCAACCTTGAGAAGACTGACATTTTTCCAAACAGTGTGGGTATGCGCAACACAAACTTCAGTTTCAAAGAAAAAAAGAAAGAAAGAAAGAAAGAAAGAAAGAAAGAAGGGAGGGAGGGAGGGAGGGAGGGAGGGAGGGAGGCAGGAAGGAAGGAAGGAAGGAAGGAAGGAAGGAAGGAAGGAAGGAAGGAAGGAAGGAAGAGAAGGAGAGGAATTAGCTTTGGCTATTGTAAAAAAAAAAAAAGATGGAAGACATTGGATGCAATGTCAAAAATGTAACCCTGATATCCCTGGAGATGGAAGAGATCAATCATATATGGAGGAATATAGAAGTCTTTTTCTAAACAGTTGTAAAACACAGGAAACCAGTTCTCCCTAGAACATAGAGAATGGGATGCTGAAGGTATTGATTTTGACATGCTGTTGAATTTCTAGTCACCATAATCCTAAGAGTAGTAATGTGTGCTATTGAAAACCATCAAATTGCTAATAGCTGTTTATGTAGCAATTCAAAACTAATTCAATCAGTTTTTGAATTCTAGCTTAATTCGTTAAATATAAACAAATTTAAAATAATGATTAATCAAATTTTCTGTTTTTAAACTCTGAAAGGAAAGTCAGCACTGACCAATGAATGCATAAAGATAGTATCATATTTCAACTTCAACTTCTTTTTAAATGTTCTGAGCTGCAGTATAGTAACAAACCAAAATGCCTTGTAATCAAAATGCTTAGTTAGCTAGTTTAAAGTAGACAGGGTCACTTTCTCAATCTGTTAAGACTGAGTATCATACAATACACACAGTCATGAACCTGAGGTCCTATCAGCTTGCATTTTGCTGTTGCCCCTGGCAAAGTCACATGCTCCTCCATGAGTTGAACAAGTAGGTTACTTGTAGAGAGTTTACTTTAAATATGCCAGTCACATTTATAGTCAGTTTAAAGCATTTTAATATTATGTTTTAATGTATATTTTGCAGACACACATGCATGTGCTTTCATGACAGGGCATGTATGTGTAAGTTCGAAGAGAGATATTTGGGAGTTACTTGTCTCCTCCACCACATGGGTCCCAACTCAGCTGAGTAGTTACCATTGCCCACTCAGCCATTCCATCTACCCCATAATACTAATGCAGGAAGTATATTAAAATGGCCAAGAGAAAAAATAGCTTTTTGTATAGCAAAGGAGTGAAAAGGTGTCTATACAAAATAGGAGCTGGAATTTGAAGACTGAAGAGGATTGTCTAAATTAAGAATTTTGCTAGAACAAGGAAGTAGGCTTCAGACATGAAAATGACCTTGGGCTAGAACAGGGAATAGGCTCAGATATGTTGGTCATCCTGATAAGTCTTTAGAAACAGTGATTAGGGGAGAGTTCAAGTAACTGGGTTTAATACCTTGCTTTTTCTTTGACTATTTGTGTTTATTGCATTGCTTGTACCTTGACTATTTGGATTTATTGTATTGCTAGACTCTCAACCTAGAACAGACCTTAATACATGCACGTAATCAAAATGGTATAAAAGCAAAAAGGAAGAGGAGGTATAGGATAAGGGGTTCTAGGGAGGGGATATGGGGAAAGGGGATAACATCTCTATTGTAAATAAATAAAATACCCAATAAAAAAGAATTATGGAGAGAAAGAGATGAGAAGGCGACAAATTCATCATCATCACATACATACGAACATGCACATTTACACACACACTTGTAACTTCGAAAATAGATGGAAAGGAACACCACTTATCAATCAAATCAGTGAAAACTAGCATTGGAAAATACAAATTTTTTTTGAATGACACATTTAACCTTTTTATCTGTTATCTATTAAAAGCTAAGCTTTCAATAAAAATACAATTATATCATTTAATTTACAGTGTAATTAATATATGGTTTATGTTATATTTAGTAAACACTATAATTTCAAAGTTTTATTAGAATAACACTGAGTCAACTAAATTAAATTCTTCTTCCCTATTATAAGTCTATAAACTGAGAATCTGATGAACTAAATGACTCGTTTAGGATTGTGTTGTCTTTGGAAACAGTATTGAAATAAAGCTGAACTCTGCCTCACTTTGGATTGAACTTTTGGTGGACTATCCAGATAGATAAGTCCAAAAGGGTGTTACTACAGATATACTTCAGCAGAGAGTGCTGTGCTACAGATAGAGATAGGAGCCTCATTAGCCAAGCAAGTGTTAGATGAATCCTGACAGTGCTAAGGCCCAAGTAGGAATTATAATTGAAAAGATGTAACTGTGAGAGTTCCAGGAATGAGTAAGAAAATTAAGAGTATGTTCTAATAAGAGTGAAGATTGATCATGAAGTAAGTGTGGAATAAAAAGAAGTGATCTCATGATGACCTTGAGAAAAGACAGGGGCTGGCAGGCAGATGCAAGGGACAAGATCATTATATTTGAATATCCTTGTTGCCTGCTAGTTCCCACATTATACTGTCTTCTTATATACTAGTGGCATTGAGGCGGGAATTTCATTTGTATATAGAAGTAACCAGAAAGTAGGGAAAGGCCAGCAAGCGGAAGTTAATGGTGTATCTTAATATGTTCACAGAAGAACGAACGCTTTCTTATCTGTAAATAAAAAAAAAAAGGTTGTTTCAAACAATTTTGTGCAAATAATTTGAACTTCAAAGCTAATGCAGATGAGTGCATCTTACAATTAAACTAGTGCTGGAAAGAGGTTCATTAGTGACAGTACAATTAAAAATTTCAGAAGAGAAGTTTTTTCCCTGAGTAATTATAAGATTTAGTAGAAAGGCTGAGCACAGTTCTGTGTTCATAAATATGTTGTTGCATCCTAGTTAGGACCAGAAGAACCACTTGCATTCTTTGTAGAAAGTATGTTTGCTTGAAATTTGAAGCTATTTTTAAATGTGTATGTGTGTGAGTAAAGTGTGGGAGGAGTTGTTTTCTTCTATCACATTTCCATTTTATTTGAGACAGTCTTTCCCCAAGTTCATGAATCACCAGATATAGCATGATGGGCCAGTGAGCTTCAAATATTTATCTACCTTCCCCTCACCTGCATAGCTAGAGTAATAGATGCTTACCACCAGGCAAAGGAGTAAAAAGCAAGGGCAGAGACAAAAAGGAACAGCAAGAAAGAAGAAGAGAACAAAGAAAAGAAAGAAAAGAAGAGGGTAATAAAAAAAAAATCTTTAGTGACAGATTATAGCTAGAGCCACTGGTAGCATTTTAGAAATTAAAGAATAAAGCACTGTTTTGTAAGAAAATTGAATGTTGTGACAGGTGGAGAGACCAGTGTTAAGGAGAGGCCAGGGGAAGAAATACTGATATAAACTCCCTTTCGAGTTTATAAGGCAGGTTCATACATTGTGTCTCCTTTGATCTTGAGCAGCCTGTTAGGTGTGTTGGGAAAAAGTATTATCTGTATTTGATAGACAAAGGAATTTTTAGGCCACAATTTTGGATTACATAGATATGAACATAGTTTACTGATCAGCAGGTCAAGCTGTGCTGTTAACTGGGCTACTGGGCAAGCAGCTTTTTTGCCATTGGATGCTTACTGCAAACAACCATTACAGAGCAGAGCTGTGCTCATTACAAAACCAAGTTCTGGGAAGCAAGCCTTCCAACAACTGCTGCTGGGGAAATACAGCTGTGGTGTTTAATTAGCAGGGAACCTTCAGCCCCGCCTCTTCTGGGGATGGACAAACTGTGTACTTTAAAACATGCTCTGGTTTCACACTGTAGTTTTACTTGACTCAATCTCCTTTTAGTTTGTTAGTTTGTATTAAGTTGTAAACGTTTACTGTAAAAACATGTTTACAAAAGAAGAAAAATAAGTTCCAGGTTACCATCCCTTATTTCAAATCAGATTGTTACCATCTAACTCTATGGGAAAAGCCCAGGGGAAGTATCAGGCACAGCGGACAGAGTCAATTGGCAAAGAAAGGCTTTCTCTGTCTTACTGATCCAGGTTACTGGGTTTTTTTGTTTGTTTTTGGTTTTGTTTTGTTTTTAGGTTAGACCTAAACAAGGTCTTGCTTTTAAATATGATCGACTTAAATCTCAGTCTTTTTAGGAGAGCAGGAATTTATCAGTGTGTTAATAAGATCTAAGTGAGGTTAACATTTTGGTTTCCAAAAGCATTTGCTGCCCTTCTTCCTCCCCACCCCTGCAGAGTCTTCCATATACCCTCCCTACGCTGCTCACAGTGCAGTTACCCATGACCTCATCCCAAACAAGTCTTGCCCAGCTGCACTGTCCTCTGGTGCTCCAAATTCCAGTATCTGCTCCTTATCTCTGTGTGATCTCCATGCTGTGCTTACACTCTCAGAGCCTCTTTTGGGGAAACTGTCCCCCGGCAGGCTGACCAGTTGCTCCTGAGGATCAGCCTGTTGGGATCATGTGACATGTGACCTATGTATTAATAATAATAATAATAATAATAATAATAATAATAATACCTGGCAGCATGGTTCAACAGGAACATGCATGTTTTATCCAAGCTAAAAATCCCAAGTTGATTAATATAAATCACATGATAATCAGAGAAAATATACTTCTACAAGTTATCTTCTGATTTCACTTACACCGTGGTAAGTGTATGTGTACTTGAACACTAATCAGTGAACACAGGTAATTAATGACATCTGACAGCACCAGCGCTGCCCGCGGTACCGAGCTCGGGCGTAGGCCTGGGGGATTAAAGAAATACTCAGACTCTGGTCATTCGTTGTGGGAGAATGCCAATGCCTTTACTGAGCAGGTTCAATATATATACAGCAAGCCAGGGAAGGAAAAATACAAACTCAGGAAAAAACAGGAACTCAACTGGGGGGCAAGAGGATGTCAAGTATAGTCAGGATGTGAAAAAACAGGAACTCAACTGGGAGGCAATAGGATGTCAAGAGTAAATTCCCTTCCTGGGGCACCATGCCTTAGTCAGGATGTTTTGATCCTAGAGGAACCGCAGAATGTTACTTAGTAGACAGCAGCATATGAAAAGGTTCAGCCAGGGCATAGCAGCCCTTTGGGGTCCTACAGGTCCCCCGTTTTTATTTTATAGACGAATAGCGTCTGTCTTAGGTCACCTTCCGTCAATACCAATTACCCGTCATTGGGAATCCCTGCCAGCCTCAGGGCCCCTGTCTTAGGTAGGTAAGGACTGCAAAGGAGTTGCCCGTCATTGACTAACTATTCTCAGTAAATGCTGAACCAAACCTGGGCAGAAGGGTTCTCTCGTGCCAGCAACACGAGCACCTGCTTAGTAACTGCCTGGGACTGGATCTGCTGTCTGTGAAGGCGGCAATATCAATCCTGCTGTGGCTGCCCCAAAGGCTAGGACTCCAAAAGACAAGGACCTCTAGCCCATCCTTTAAGGAGCCTTCTGGCCAGTTTGAGTCCTGCTAGAAACCACTCTCCATAAAGAGGCTGCACACAAGTAGTAACATTAATATTAACATAAAGAAATTGTTGGTTTATTAGAATTAGCAGCAGTTTTTCCAGTAGTCTTGGTGGGAGCTATGACCAGTCAAATCAAGCTGCTTATCCCCATTGACATCCGAATTGCGTGGTTCATCACAATGCTCCAGTAGATCTCCACTTGGGTGAGGCTGCGTAGTGACAGGACGAGGCTGTGTAGTGACAGGGCGCACACAACGCTCAGGAATCCAAACAGGACTTTCAGCATCTTTGGGAAAAACACAAACAGAACCTCTCACCCTGACTAATACAGGGTCAGGGCCTTTCCATATACCTGATGATAATTCTTTCCATTTCACTAAGCCCAGTGCCTTCTGGGATCGTTTCCAATGTCTGTCTGCTGCAGACAATGCATCCTTATCTACTAGTAAAAAATTTAAAATATATAAAATAAAGGATAATCTTGCATGAGGTGAGGTAAACTCCTCCCTTTTTGTTTTTTCAAGATAATTTTTTAAGGTTAAATGTGCTCTTTCCACTATAGCCTGGCCTTGTGGATTATAAGGAACCCCGGTCTTATGGGTAATATTATATTCATCACAAAATTTATTAAAGGACACACTACCATAGGCTGGGCCATTATCAGTCTTTATTTGGCGGGGAACCCCAAAATAGGCAAATGTTTGTAGGCAATGGTTCTTAACATCTCTTATTTTTTCCCCACTGTGAGCTGAGGCAAAAATCATACCAGAAAAGGTATCAATGGTAACATGGACGAAGTGTAATTTCCCAAACGATGGAACATGTGTAACATCCATTTGCCAAATATCATTGGGTGCAAGACCTCGGGGATTCACTCCCAAATTAGGGGAGGATATAAACTGAGCACAGTGAGGGCAATGAGTAACAATATGAACAGCCTGTTCTTTGGTAATATTACAATGAAATTTTAAGGAATTTGCATTAAGATGAAATTTATTATGCATAGCAACAGCTTTATCATAATTAGTGACTAAATTTAAGGCAAGCAAAATTTGTTTGGTGTGAAAATCAGCCTCACTATTACCTTGGGCCAAGGGGCCTGGCAACAATGAATGTCCCCGAATATGACCCACAAACACAGGCAAAGTTCGCTGCCATAAAAGAGCTTGCA
The DNA here is from genome assembly GCF_004785775.1 of Grammomys surdaster. NCBI lineage: Eukaryota > Metazoa > Chordata > Mammalia > Rodentia > Muridae > Grammomys > Grammomys surdaster. Next base: position 5,329,942 of record NW_021604744.1, on the reverse strand, counting down.
CCTGCAATAGGCAAGAACAAATCGAAGACACAGGTGCCACATAAGAAGCAGTCTCCAAGGGTTCCATAATTTGAGAAACATATACACTATCAGTATATATGTTGCAGGCTTCATCTGGGAACAAAGATAGTGCCAATTGTACGGCCCTTAGCTCTGCTAATTGTGCAGAGCAATTGGTCAACTGTAAGGTCTCAACTTTACCTTGGGAAACAACTGCAGCTCTGCCATTGGAGGATCCATCAGTAAATACTAGGCGAGCCTGATTCAAGGGCTGATTGGAAATAATTTTTGGAAAAACCACCGGATGGAGCTTAAAAAACTGACACAACTTATTATCTGGATAGTGATTATCAAATTGACTATTAATGGTACAAACAAACAAAGCCCAATCAACATAATTTTGAGATAAAATTTGGATCTGATCCTTATTATAAGGGGTAATAAACATGTCTGGTTCTTTACCAAATGTTTGTAGGCTTACTTTATGGGCTTTAAATAACAAGGAAACCACTGCCTGTGGGTAAGACAAAACAACCTTGGAGGGTGAAGCTTGTAAGTGAACCCATAGAATAGGGCCCTCCTGCCAAAAGGCACCTGTTGGAGAATGTTTTGATGCAAAAACCACAAATAACAGTTTCCTTGAATAGTCTACATAATTTAAATGAGCTTGTTCTAAAGCTTCCTGTACCATTTTCAAGCATTCCCTGGCCTCTTCATTCAATTGTCTGGGGGAAGTGGGTGATACATTTCCCTTAAGAATATCAAAGAGGGGTTTTAACTGTCCTGTGCTTAATTGTAAGGAAGGTCTTAGCCAATTTATGTCTCCTAACAGTGTTTGATAATCATTTAAAGTTTTCAGAGTATCTATTCTAATTTGTAACTTTTGAGGTCGAATTCCCTTTTGTAATAATTCATGTCCTAAATATTGATATGGAAAATTCTTTTGAACCTTCTCGGGGGCAATAACCAACCCAACGGCTTGCAAGTCATTTTGCAGTTTGGCATAGGCCTCATAAAGCTCTTTTTCTTCCCTGCCTCCAAGTAGAATATCATCCATAAAATGAATTATATACATGTACGGATGTTTTCTCCTTAATGGTTGAAGAGCAGTTGCCACATAGACTTGACACATGGTGGGACTATTAGCCATCCCTTGGGGTAGCACCACCCAATGATATCTATGGGATGGTTCCTTAAAGTTGACTGAGGGAATACTAAATGCAAAGCGTTCGCAATCCTGAGGATGCAAGGGTATGGTAAAGAAACAATCCTTCAAATCTATCACTAACATGTGCCAATTTTTTGGAATAGCAACTGGTGTGGGCAATCCAAGTTGAGTAGCCCCCATTGGCATCATAGTTTTATTAATTTCCCTTAAATCTTGTAATAATCTCCACCTTCCTGATTTTTTCTTAACAACAAATATAGGAGTATTCCAGGGGGATGTAGATGGGACAATATGTCCAGCCAAAAGTTGTTCTTGTACTAATAAATGAGCTGCCTCCAATTTTTCCTTAGATAAGGGCCACTGTTCAATCCACACGGGCTCGTTGGATTTCCATGTGATTGGTAGTGGTTTAGGAGGCTCCACAGTGACCCTTAATATAAATTTCCTATTCCAGTTTTGTCTTTTTGGTGTCTGACTATCTGACATCCTTCGGCAACACTATGGGGTCTTCCTTGTAAATATTTCCCTAATCCCTTCCCAGGAATATATCCTTGCTTTTTCATCATGCCCTGAACTGGCTGGGTTGTGAGAACAGCTCCCATGTCGTTAAGTACATCTCGACCCCATAAATTAATGGGGAGATGTTCCAAGACAAATGGTTGAAACCATCCTTCATGTCCTTCCTCATCTTGCCATTTTAAGATCTTACTACTCTTGAGGGGTGCGGCAGCTGTCCCCACGCCTTGTAAGGTGGAAGAGGACCTATCCAGGGGCCAGCTACTAGGCCAAGATGTTTTTGATATCACAGTAGTATCTGCACCAGTATCCAGAATTCCTTTCATAGGTTTTCCATCAACCCAAAGGGTAAGGGTAGGGCGGTCCTCGAGGGTAGAAACCCAGAAGGCAGCAGTCCCTGTGGTCCCAAATCCTTCATCTCCTCTAGTATCCTTGATTGCAGCATGTTTAGTGGGTAACTGCGGCAAGAGAACTAGCTGAGCAGTTCTATCTCCCTGGGGAATAACTACAACTCCCCTATCCACAGGAACCATAATTTTAATTTCCCCAGTAAAATCTGAGTCTATTACTCCTGGAAGGATCCTAATTCCCTTCAACAAGGCACTGCTGCGTCCTAGGAGAAGGCCTACACTCCCTGAAGGGATGGGGCCATACACTCCAGTACCTAATGCCTGAGGGCCCATTTGAGGTGTCAATACTGCTCTGGTGGAGGAGTGGAGGTCCAATCCTGCACTTCCTGGGGTACCTCTGACAAGGTCTTTGACATAAAGGGGTTGGTTTGAGGCACAAACCGAACTGGAGTCGGGGTAACACTGGTGTTCATGGCTCCGTACACTTTGGTTTGTGGGCCCCGGAGCGGGCCCTGCTGCCCGTTTCCCGAAGCCGGGAGAGGGCGGCCGTCAACATCTGATTTTGACCTGCATTCATTACTCCAATGGTGGCCTCTTCGGCATCGAGGACACAGGCCAGGACCTGTAATCCCCTTGTTTCCTGGACAATCCTTCTTAAAATGTCCAGCTTGGCCACATCCATAGCAAGTTTTATTCTTGCTAGATCCCTTCTGCATAGCAGCTGCGAGTACTTGTCCCATAATAAAATTTCCATCAATTTCCTTGCAAACTCTAATATAATCATCTAAGGTTTTTGATCTATGCGGTCTAATTGCTTCTTTACACCATTTATTAGCATTTTCGAAAGCTAACTGTTTTACTATGGGCATGGCGGTATCAGCATCCCCAAACAATTTTTCTGCTAGCTGAAGTAGTTTATTCACAAATTCTTCAAAGGGCTCAGAAGGTCCCTGGACCACCTTGGATAGTTGACCTCCAGCCACCTTATTAGGCAAGGCCTTCCAGGCTCTAACGGCCGCAGTGGCAATTTGGGCATAAACAGCAGGATCATAATGAATCTGCTGATGGAGAGCAGCATATTGTCCTGATCCAGTTAGCATTAGCAAATTTCTTTGGGGCTGCCCTGCCTGTGCATTTAATGTTGCCAAGCTAACACATTGCTCCTGATAGTCTCCCCTCCACAGTAAATAGTCTCCCCCACTCAACGTCGCACGGCACAGTTGCTGCCAATCTCCTGGTGTTAAATTGAAGGTGCTATAGGACTCAAGAATTGCCAAGGTAAAGGGTGCCAAGGCCCCGTAAGAAGAAACCGCTTCCTTAAGGCTCTTTAATTCCTTAAAGGACAAAGGCACATGCTGCCTAAGCATTTGCCCGGGGCCATTGGGGTGAGGGACTTCCATTACAGGGTAAGCATAGTTGGAACCTGTTTTAGAAAAAATCACCCCCTTCTTAGGGATGGGTTCCACTACCCACCAATCCTTCTGGGAGCATTCATCATACGCTGGAGGAGCAGTGGCCTCCAGAGAGTCCACAAAAGGGTTTTTACTAGGAGGTCTCTCTCCTTTCCAATCCATTCCCTTTCGGACCTTACATTTCTTTAATCTTTCCTTTAAATAAGCTATTTCCTTTTCTAAAGTTTCTTCCTCATCCTCAGAGCTGGAGCTATTCTCCACCTCATACAAGGATTCCTTACCTGCATCATCCTGTGTCAATACACGTAGAAAGGAACTCACAATTCCCATGGCGCGATCAAAGCTCACACTCTCGTAGCGCTGCTTTCAGTTTAATCCTGCGCCGCTTCTCCAATACGTTCCACTCTCCGAACCAGTCCAGCCGGCTCCTTCCAGGAACGTCCCGTCAGGTTCTCCTCTCTTTCCCGATCTCAGTGGAACCTCCACTTGACAGCACCAGCGCTGCCCGCGGTACCGAGCTCGGGCGTAGGCCTGGGGGATTAAAGAAATACTCAGACTCTGGTCATTCGTTGTGGGAGAATGCCAATGCCTTTACTGAGCAGGTTCAATATATATACAGCAAGCCAGGGAAGGAAAAATACAAACTCAGGAAAAAACAGGAACTCAACTGGGGGGCAAGAGGATGTCAAGTATAGTCAGGATGTGAAAAAACAGGAACTCAACTGGGAGGCAATAGGATGTCAAGAGTAAATTCCCTTCCTGGGGCACCATGCCTTAGTCAGGATGTTTTGATCCTAGAGGAACCGCAGAATGTTACTTAGTAGACAGCAGCATACGAAAAGGTTCAGCCAGGGCATAGCAGCCCTTTGGGGTCCTACAACATCAGAAAGAGTTTGTCATACGATTTACCCATCCTTATAGTGTTTCCTGGAGGAAACTTTTCTAACTTCCTAGACTCGTTGTGGCCATTGCTCATAAGTGTCCTCCAGAAAATTTTCCTTAATATATCTTTCAAAAGGATTTGAAATCCCTCTCTCCTTATTGCCAAATTCACTCCAGCTCTAACCAGTAGCAGTAATTTTACAGATTGGATATTCGTGTGAAATTTCATTATCATATGTTTGAATTTTTTAAGTATCTGAAATGTACTAATTATAATTTTTCATAGAAGTTTTACATAATCTTTTATTACATTGTACATGAGATTTTTCATACATTAGTGGCAAATGTGTTATTTTAGCTTAATGTATACAAAATGGAAATAAAATTCCACAAATATAGATCAGAAATAATTTGGCAGTTCTGCTTATGAATAGTGGTAACTACAAAGAACTTAAATACATTTATGACAATGATACTGATGAGACAATTACACTTGAGAGTCTCAACCACTTGAGCAGGCATATGTTTCTCAGTAAAGTTAATACATATGCAGTACCTCTAAAATTGCCTTCTGTGATTTAACTTGGGATGCATCATCTGTATTTTTAGTAAACTCTGTAGGTAACTTTGGCTGAGGTGATCTAAAGGCCATATGTTTGAAACTTTATACAATTGAACGTAATTAAAGTGCTAAGGAACTAAATAAAATTAAATGCTATCAGGAAGTGAAACTGAAAATCAATTAATTTTATGTTATCTATTTATTTATAATACAGAGAGAAATTGTAACTTTCTGAAAGGTTCTTCCTCAAGGAAGTATTTTTTAATTTAGGTGTACACAATACATGCACGCTTTTATGACCCTAACGACTCTCCTGTTAACCAACTCTGAAAAAGACTGACAAGTTAGCTTTGATGGGTGCTGCTGGCTCAAGTGTCTCCCCTTAAAAGGAGACACTTAAGATGCTACTGCTGGCCAAGGATGGAGGAGGGTCAACACCTATGACTGGGGCTGATGAGAATGTCAACAGTTATTCCATCGTCTGTCAGGAGTATGGCAAAGACACTTGTTTCTCCCTTTTTATTTTCACTTTGTAAAAGTAGCAACAAGCAAATACAGCAGCAGTGTATTGGCTATCAAGCAGGAAAATTACTTCCCCTTGGAATGGATGTTTAATCCGATTTTCAAAGAGGCAGCCAGTTGATTAGATCCAGGTTTGAAAACTGCTGAGGCAGGGAGCTTAGTCACAATTCCTTGATGTCCACAAAGCTTCTATTTGCCTAAGATTTTACAGCTTTGCCTTGGCTTTACCATTTTCTTCCTTCCCTGAGCATCTAACACACTTGTGTATTCTTTTCCAATGCCTGACTTTTAAAACAAATACTAGAACTTGCATGACAATTAAAAGTCACTGAGTTGAAAACGGAAAAGGAAGAAATTAGTCTACTTGGAGTCATTGAATATACAAAAGGGAAAGAATAGTGTGTAAGTTGGGATTCTGTGTTTGTCTTTTCTAAAGGGTAAAGCACCACATGCATCTTACCTGATATGAATGATTACTCATTAGGAAGACCTCAGAATCACAACTCTGTGCATCATTTGTCGAGTGTGGCATAAAATAAAATTCAGTGTCCCTTTCTAAAAAACAAAAAGAAGACTTTTAAGGAGGTGATAAAGGGCACTAAATCAGCCTTGTGACCTCCCTGAGCATAGGTGCTTATGTGACTGGGTAACACAAGGAAGAAGCCAGCTTGACAGAATTCTTTCAGGAGTTAGCAACCATTGAGAGGGGAGGGACTAGACCTGATTAAGGAGGCAGAGTCTCTCCAATCCAATGGCAGGCACAGCTTGTTTCCAGGGAAACCTGGGGACTTTAGTTAAAATGCAAGCAGGGGATAAATCCCAATGATGACTTGGGTGACCTGCTGAGTAATGAGCTATGCCTCATCACTTGCTTGAGACAGCTAACACCTACTGTGTAATGCATGCAGACTGGTCTCTGGGTTAGAGACAGAAGAGCACTCAAAGGATTATTGCTGTGATCTCTTGTGTTACAATTTCAAAGAAATCTAGATAGTATAGAGATAAAGAATCAGAAAGAATGCTTATTTAGGGAAGTTTCTTTATATATTGAATAACAAAAGAAATTAAATAATCAATGTATATTAATGATTCTTCTGTTATTTTGGTATGTTTACATTATTGAAACCACTTCTAAAGTTTGACTTGGTTAATCACACATATCATCAGTGCTTTAATCTATCCCGGGGTCTATTATCTATATAGTCTAGATGAAGCAGCTAGGTTCAATAAAAGACAGATAATCCAATATATTCATGGTTTGATAGGTCAGAGGTAAAGTGCTTTCACCTTCTGAGGATTCCCTATGTACCAGACCAGACATGGTTTTAAATGATTTCTATATTATTGATTCTTAGTAAGAATTCAACCAAAATGGCCACATACCTTTCCCAGGCTAATTAACGCAACAAAAGACTTCCCATTAGCAAATTTAGACAACAGAACTTCACTGTAGCATCTTTTAACTCTGCCTTCTCTATGGCTAACTCTCCAAGAAAGTTTCTTGCATAGTAGGAGGAATGTCTCTAGCAAAGTTATGTGGAAGAATTTAATACACTGATGAAGGAAACACATGCTGTGGCCTAGTCCCTGGCCCTGACTATTTTATTGTCCTACTTCTGTGTGAGCACAGAGGCAAGGATGCTGTTATGGGAGGTCTCCATTGAGCTGGTGAACAGCAGAGGCATCCTTTACTATGTAGACTGAGAATAGAAGACATGTTCTTTCCAAAAGCTACTTGTTGATATTAATGCAAGGAGGGAAAATGGTTCAATATAAGTTGTAGTAACAGACACTCACTGTGAAAGTATAGGCTGTGTCCACACAAGCCAAGTGAAGCTAGAGAAAAAGTGAGAGACAGCATCACTGTGACTCTACTGTGGGCATGACTCTTTCCAAAGGAAAAAAAAAGGTTTTATAATAGTAAATACTTTCAAAGAAAGCCTTTCTCAGTAGTCCTAAAAGGAAGATATCTGATAATCATATTTTCTTCAAAGGGAATGATACAGCGATGGCTTTATGTGGATGTCAGTACTGGGAAACTTTATGGCCTTTCTGGAATGTATATCTCTCAATGCTTAACATTTTAATGTGAACACTGGACCTAAAAACCCATAAATTTTAGACCATGGACACTTGAGACTATTTATCTTTTCATCCTTACAGTGTTACTCACTGAATCCTTTGGATGTCAGATAACCAAAATTTACTTTATTTTAACATGAGTTATACAGCCTGAGATACTGTATATTTTCTGTGCACTCACCATACCAGATAAATTTTTAAAAATCTAAAATAAAAAAAAAAACAAAAGACATCTGATAATCTATGCTTTGTTTTGAATGAGTCAAGCACATGCTCTTCATCATATTTTATGAGTCAGTTATATAGTTTTCCATGTTTTGGATAGACTATCTCTACCAAGAACCTTTTAGAAGAGACTAATGATTCATACAAAACTTGCTTTCATAGTACATTAACATATTAGAGGCTTCTGACTTGTCTAAGAACTTGTCTAAGAAATTATTTCTCTTTTATATTGAAAAGTGGATATTGTACACGTGTTTTGTAAACACATGGCCGTTTGATATGTATATACATTATGGAATGGCTAAAGCAATCTAACTATTTGAACCTTTCACAGATGTGTTATATCTTTGAGGGATACTGCAATCATGATATACTTTTGTGAAGGAAGTCTCCACTGCTGTGGAGAAGGCTAGGATGCTAATAATCCTTACACATTAAAGTAAGGAGCAAGAAAAAGTTGTAACATCTATCATAACATAATGTTAATCAAGTTGGATACTCTCACTCTTTCCCTGATTTTTCTTAGCCCTTTAAGACTGTTGACTCACAAATATAACAGGAGCATCTGGATAAATGTATGTGTACTAAGAGACAGAGACAGACAGACAAACAGACAGAGAGAAAGAGAGAGAGAGAGAGAGAGAGAGAGAGAGAGAGAGAGAGAGAGAGAGAGAAGGAGGAGGAGGAAGAGGAGGAGGAGGAGAAGGGAGGGAGGGAGGGAGGGAGGGAGGGAGGGGGAGGGGGAAGGGAG
>NW_021604744.1:5310880-5321372 GCF_004785775.1 Grammomys surdaster | reverse complement strand
AGGGAGGGAGGGAGGGAGGGAGGGAGGGAGGGGGAGGGGGAAGGGAGGGAAGGGAAGGATGGAGGGAGAGAGGGAGAGAGGGAGAGAGAGAGAGAAAGAGAGAGGCGGGGGGGAAGCAATACTCTCATGGTTTTTGATTAGGACTTTCCGTTATATGTTGTTCCTCTGGATGTCTCAGCTGATCATTTTAATGCGCAGTTCGTTGAAAATGAGGAACATCTGAACCACATTCATCTATTTTCCATTACAATATATTTGTATACCATCTCTAAAAGGTTCCTTACTGCAAGTTTTTACTTATATTATTCTCTAGAAGAAAAATATTCCAAATCATCACCTGGGCTGATTCTAAGGGAGCTGCTCAGAGAAGCAAAATAATGTGGGCTTAAATTGCACAAGGAGTTTTCAATGCTTTGGAACTATAATTAATTTTGGTTGGCTTTATACAGTGCATTGCACTCACAGAATTACGTTGGACACTTCTAAAGTCACACTCTCCTGTGCCGCACCCTTCTAAACCTGTGATTGTTCTAGCAAACATTGGGTCTGACTGTCCTGCACATCTTTTAGTAATAGTCTTTCTTTTTTTTAGTAGTAGTCTTTCTTTTACAAATCATTCTATTAGTTTGTACCATTTTGTAAGCTATGATTTTTTAAATAAGTACTTTTGTGAATCTTTTGATAAATTTCATGAAATATGAATTGTAAACTCAAGTACAAGTTTTAACATCAAAGTAACTCTTGTTTATAGACTGACAACCAATTTTAGGTGTTAAGGTTTAAGATTTGTAGTATTAATAACTAAATGATTCATAGTTAGAAAATCCTTCAGTTTGCTTCCTAGGTAACTCTTCTTGTGGACACTTCTCAACTAAGTTTGTAAAAATCCATCTTATCTGTTGAGATTGGTGGTAATTGTAAATTATAAGGTCACAGATACAGTTGACAATATTTATAACTTGATATTTATGATCCATCTTTTGAATTATTTTAAGAATAACGTGTTTTAATTAGTACTTACATTTTCTTCACCCAATTATTTACAGTTTTTTTCATGTTCTCAATGTTAAATCTCAACTAGTTTTCTTACATCTAAAATTCATGTAACTGGTAAAGTAAGCCATCATATGGATGAAAGTGTCTGCATGACTTTATAAAACAATCCGAATTATAGATTTCAGCCTAGAAAACACTTTCTGTAATATAATTATTATCCAATATGTCTATGGGATACAAGAACATTTTTGTTCTACATTACTTTCGGCCATATCATTTCAAAATTTCCCTTATATCTTAAGAACACCTAAGAACTATTGCCAAATTATAAATAAAATCTTACCAGTATGATTATTTTATAATGTTTTTAACCTAAAATAAACCACAATTATTTTTCTCATTTCAACTGCGCATTGTAATGGGAGTAAGATATTTTACCTTGTATAAACTGATAATCAACATTTGTTGTCCAGGACTAGTGACTTGGTGCTATTATAATAGCCAATCATTTCTACTAGAACTTCCTCAGCTAAGGAAACCCAAAGAGATTAAATGTTAACAAAATGATAGGATTGTCATTTTATAATACTACTTGGAAAAGTAAGAATGTTTTTAATGACAACTTCTTTTATAGATTTATTTATAATTGTGTGTTTGTGCATGCAAATGTGCAAACACACACATGTACACACATGTTTGTAAGTATGAATGCCCGACTGACAACATTTGATTTAACACATGTGGATGATATTTATAAAGAAGACATGCTTCTTTTTGGATAGCTATGAATCTCAATACTAAGCAAAATATAAGATTCCATATTTTCCTTTTAATTGTATATTCTCAATTTAAATATATGGGATTAGACAGAAATTCAGTGTGTTATAAATGCTTAATCTGTTTGAGGGCTGGGCTCTTGTATTACCAATACAAGAGTCTGAAAGCAGTATTCTACAGCATCTCCTGTCTCTCTCCCATCTAGATCGGGGCACTGTGCAGAAGGTTGTAGTCCTTCCTACCAACAGCTCTGCCAGCGGGGAGCTCATTCTTGAGGAGCTGGAAGTCTTTAAGGTTTGGTCACTTCTTCTGTCCATCTCATCACATGAATGATGACATCATTCCTTTACTCTAGCCAGTAAAAATAGGCAATAAAAGATTAAATAAGCAAATGTAATAAATTTTAAGAGTAGGAAAGCATCAGATAAAAGAAGAAATAGAGAACAAATATTTTCATGAAATATTTTATACTTCAAGTTATCTCAACATAAAAGGATCCCATTTTTTACCAGCTATCATCACAACTCAAAGAGATTTGGTCATCATTATTTTTAAAAAATGTGCCCCTCTGGCCAAGGTCTAGGGAAGTCTGTAATGACGGAGGCTTTATCATTCCCTTCACATGCCACTGTAACCCACATGCCTTCACATCGTGATTATAGATAAGCTTCCTCATAGTTTCACAAGCAGTCATTTCAAGAAAAGCTACTGTTGTTTCATTGCTTTTCACTCAAATACCACAACGGTTAAATAAACAAATGTCCCTTCTTAGCACTTGAAGTCTGTACTTTAGATTTTACTGTATTATTCTCCTTGAATCTTGAGTTGTTGTTTTTTTTTTAAAGGAAATACAAATAAAAGTACAAAGTGTACACTGGGGAATTGCACTTCATTAAGATCTCTGCCATTCATGACACTGGCTCAGATGCCCCTTCCTTCTTCATACTTTAAACAATCCCTGGGATGATAGGCAGGCCTCCAGCTTCTGATGTGCTTACTTCAATTTCCCCAGTGCTGCAATAACAGTCTGAGGCCACCATACTCTGCTGCCTGTTCTTCAGGTATCTGGGAACTTTCAGAACCAGTCCACATTGGTGTAACCTAGGTGCTTCCTTCCTAGCATGACCATTGCTCCTTTACAATGGCCTTTATCTGGAAACTTGAGGAAAACACAGAAAAACATTGTAAAGAAACCTTTGTGAGGAATCCAGGCTTTCATAGACCATTATTTACAGCTATGCCAGTTAAGAGACATGGGATCCTGGAGAACTGAGCTAGCTTCTGACTGAGGATTTTACTTGGTAGTACCTTGGAACTTCCAGAAGTGGACTATCTCTCACCCACTTACATGTTTTGCTTAGCTGACTTGACTCCTAACAGACTGTCCCATTAAGATCATTATTGTGCTTACTGAAGCTATTGGTTTCATAAGCACCTCATTGCTTAAGAAACAACACTGGTAAATTTTGCAATTAAATTTTAAAATTGAAGAATATAACAACGAATGGAGTCTAATATGAGTTGGAGACTTCCCAACTACTATCCAGTGTATTATTGCATTTATAATTTTTAATACTTGATTCCAATTTGCACTAGGTTTTGTAATTATCACACTAAAGTCAGTATTGACTGTATCTGTCTCAGTAGGTTTTGCATGCTTGGCTTTGTAAAGAAATAGAATGTTTCACTGCGTTAACTACAAGTGTATTACATAGTATACTTTTATTCATGCAACCAACTAGGAACAAGTTGATGTTTCCTGAAGATAACAAAAAGTTGTGTAGTGCAAACACTTCATTTTTAATACTGAAATATCTGTTTTGGTTATCTGGAAATGTTTAATGAAGTGAGTTTGACACAAGTCTAAACATATATATTATGGAAAAGCTGTGAAAACATGTGCATTATTCTGATCAAGTGAGACTTATGTATGGACTGTTACATGATTTGTCCTGTTGTTATTATCAAGAAAAAGAAACTCCCAGTGGAAGTACATAGTCACTCACAATTCATGTGTGGGACATCATTTGAAAAGGTGTTTGAGCTTCCTTAATGATGTCTGTGTGGTTGTTGATACAGCAGTCAAAAGCCACTATTGGGAAAAGTAGTAATTGTCTTTGGCATGTGTTTATGTCACACTTTTGAGGTGAGGTAAAAAAAAAAAAACGTTAGATGTGTATGACATATTATCATGTGAAGATAAAATAGAGTTAAATAGAAAATACCCTTAGTTAACTGTCATATGGACATACTTCAGAAATGTTAGTGTAGCTTTTAAAAAGAATAGGAGCAGTTATTACACATCACAGAACAATAACCTCCCTTTTTTAATCCTATATTCATGTTTTTGAAAGTGTCTAGTTTCTTTAAGCTGAAATTGAAGTGAGATGCAAGTTTAGCAGTTGATTCAGTGACAGTAAATCATCATATCTGTTGCACATGTGTATGTGTGTATGTTAATAAACGATAATACACATCATGGCAACTGAGAGTTAGTGATAACATTCTCCATTTTAAATTTTTACAAATATAGCAAATATATGCAACCCAAAAAAGCTAGAATGGTGGGAATAATTGGATTTGGAAGTTTCACCCTTCCTGAGTTAATTATCATTAGTATATCAGAAATTTAAGTTTAAAATGAATAGATAATATTTAGGAAGTAAAGTTACCAAATGGATTTCAGAAGAATTAGCGTTGCAGTGAATCCGTTCACAAAAAGACCTTTATATGTCTTTGTTTTTACCAATGAGAACTCTATAGCAGGGTTTAGCATACCAAGTCTTCTCTAAACAAATCTTAAGAGGTGAATAATAACAATAAGGTCTCCTAGAGATTTTCCTAGCACAGCCTCCTCCTGCACATAGATCTAATGTTCAAGTCAATGTTCGAAATACTTCTTTCAATGATCTCATTTGTCCATTTTCATTTTAATGCTCACTGTAATTAGTGCGTGATAATTGTACTTCTTTCAAGTTTAAACATGTTATACAAGTCTATCTGTAGTCCCAAAGAAGAAATACACGTTACAGAGAGTATATGCACTGAAAAAAAAATACGACTTTTGAATTTTTATACAAATGAAATTTTACATGAAAACCTGCTTCTAAAGATCAAATGAGCAAGTAACGTACATTTTCTAATCTTTTAGAATCATGTTCCCATAACGACAATGAAAATCTCATCCAAAAAGGTAAGAAGTATTTTATGTCATGTTCTATGCATAATAAAATATCACAATCAGGAAAGTATGTTTTTTAACTTTTAAAAGACCATTTTTACTATTGACAATCATCCAGAAATGTCTCTAATTTGACATAAATATCACTGTCTGTGAGACAAAATTGAATGTTTTCCATCAAAGCTAACAAGAGCAGACCATATATACATAAGACATTCCAGCTTTTCATATATGCTATATCCTCAACTATGATGGAATTTCCACTATAATAAAAATTCTAAAAGGAGTGAGCATAATATTTGGCCTACTACAATGTCAAGACATCTCCAGAGGCTAGAATGAAAAATTCATCCACTTCTGATTTCCTGCCAATGTCATATCTTTGACATAATCATGCAATGTTATTTCTATGGTTTATATTTGTCTACAAAACACTTACTGTACCTATCTAAAGGATGTGGATTTGGAAAAGGACAGAGTGATGGTTGTTATCAAGAATTAAGCTATTCTAAGTTTCTTAAACATGCAAATATTCAATTATCATGAACAGGAGATGGCAATTCTAATTGTTCATGTCTGTGAAGCACCCTGTTCCAATTCCCAAGCCCCAAGAACTACCTCCCTACAGTTGGAGTGAGTCATCATTACATTTATTTAAGCTCAACTTGACTATGAATTACAGGGAAGTTGCTTAACTTCCCTGACCTCAGTTTCTACATCTAGAAAGCAATGCCTTTCTCACAAACGATGTATGTAAATGTCCTAGAATAAAGTGGCACCAGCTAGTGCTGTCTCTAAGAACCTTGGATTCTATTTTTCTTGGAACAGAGACTAAAGATTTTAGATGTTTGAACAACTGACTTTATAATTGCAGCGCTCTTTGGCTTATTTAACATATTAGACATGATATGGTACTCATGGTCAGACTTCTGATCTTTTCACTTGACTGAGTTTTATGAGCATAAATAAATATGACATAATGGAGTTAAAGATCTCATCTGTAAAAATGTTTGCATGGTGCATAACAAACATTTTCCCAAGTAACAAGAAGCCATTTGTCATTTTGCTAATGTCCTATCAAGCTGATCTCACGTCAGAATTGTCTTTGAAGCCAGCAGGGAAGCATTTTGTTTATGATGGCCTAATGGAAAGATAGAATATAGAAGCAAGATTCAAAGTCTTCACAGTCATTTGTGTGGCATCGTAGTCATATATAAAATATATGTCTCAACATTGTTATGGGTCATTCGTTACGTTGCTTTTCAACTTCTTATACTACAGATGGTTTTAAAATCTTTCAGTGAAGCAGTGAATGTCACATCTAGGGTAATGACTTGATTTCCTGAATATCTTTGGCTTTGCTACATACTTTATTACTTTCTGAGGTGTCAAGACTACAATTTGTGAAGACAATGTGATACCTGTTCAGTTATGAATTTGTTACCTTACCTAGTACTCAAATTATGGTTATATTAGACACAATAAGCTGACATATGATTCCTGTGATTGGAACTGAAACTTACAGATTGATAGCTTGTTCATTGATATTTTCCTCTTCTAGAAATCCATATTCATTGACAATTCACTTCTGAGCATTCTAATATCCCTGGGACACTCATCTCATAGAAGAATACTACAACACATGAGCTCATACAATATATAAAATTCTCAAATAATTAGGAAGATGTGACTTTAAAAATTTCTCTATGTCTTACAAATTAAGTGGATAAACTATTTTTTAATCTATTAGGGTAATAGAAATTTTGAATCATGTTTAAGTATAAACCTCTATATGAGGGCTGATCAGATGGCTTTATTAAATAGCAAGAGGTGACTATGGGCACTACTGTACCACAAAAGGGAGAGGAGCATGGCTGGAAAGCCATCAATTCCCACCATATCTCCAGGTGCAGTAACTTACTCAAAGGATTATTGCATAGTGTGATACAGAAGGTTACGCAATATCCTCCTCTAGCCTCTACACAAGAACACAGGCGCATGCATACACTGATGTGTGTGTGTGTGTGTGTGTGTGTGTGTCACATACATACACATCCAATCACAAATGCCCACACATAACAAACAAATACATTTTCTAAATAATCTAAAAATAGTTTTAATAAGCTATCTGTTATTTTCAAAGATGTGTATCCAAATGTTTTCATTTTAAAAATGAATAATTATCTAGAACATTTTTTCTTCTGAAAAAAAATGCCTTCTATTTCAAAATTAACTTGTGCTGCTGGAGTTGAAGATTGTAAAATCTTCCTTGTCATTTGCAAAGAGACAGCAGTCAAAGGAAAAAGAAAACATTGTAATTTAAATCTGCAATAAACGGGTCAAATCTTAGAGAACAATGGACTCCAATGTTTAAAACAGATTGCCATTCTACTTGCTACACTTTGAGGCTTTTTTTTTCTTTAAACAGAAAGTGGTAATGTTATAGGCATATTAATGGAGGAAAATTCTATTTACTTTGGCTGTATCTTCTTTGCTTCTTGTTTTGAGTCTGTTTCTAAATGAATCCATCGGTTTGTGGCTATATATTATAATGTGTTCCTGCTGAAAGTCTTTTAACTTTTACATCTGAAATAAATCACCTTGATTCTTCTTACAGCAACAGTTGTACGTGAGCTCCAATGAGGGGGTTTCCCAAGTCTCTCTGCATCGCTGCCATATCTACGGCACAGCCTGTGCAGACTGCTGCCTGGCACGGGATCCATACTGTGCCTGGGACGGCCACTCTTGCTCCAGGTTCTACCCGACTGGGAAGCGGTAAGTGCCAAACATGCAAGTGAAAATCCAGATGTACTCCACAGGGCAGAGCAGACATGGATAGGTTCTATGGCCAGTTTCATTTTAAAAGACAGTGCAAAATGAAGACATGTTTGCCTTGGCATCCAGCCTTTCAGGGAAAGAGATGACATACTTTATAATTTGAGATTCTCTTCTTCTTCATGGAAGAGATCTAAGACCCATCAAATAGAGGAGGTGGCCTTTTAAACTCCAGTCTTCATACTATCTAATGTGTGGCTCTATTTTGTCCACTGTATGTCACCGTAGCCTTAACCCTCATACTGGTAGTATGACCTATATTATCCTACAACAAAGTTGTTGAACTTCGTATAGTTAGTAAATTATACCAATTAATTTCAAAAGTTAGTGTTTTAAAGAGAACTACATATACTATTGTAGCTACAAGAACATTGTTCTAGCAATGTTACCCACTTGGTTTGTTTTCCAAACCTAGCTGGACATGCTTCTTCCTATCTGAGCAGTCATTGCATAATTTCTGGATAGTATAAGCATTCTAAGTGAGGGTACCTGAGTCCGAGAAAAATTAAAGTCAAGTTGGAAGGTATTTCCAGTGGAAAGACTGATCAGATAGCAATGGACATACACAACTCAGACATAGTTGAGATCCTAAATATTTGCAATAATTTTTGTGATTATAAGTGAGACCATCAATCCTGTTAAAGTTAAGGACAGTGGAAGAAGCATATAATGGCAGTCTTAAGAACCACCATTGAACTGTCCAGAAAAGCATTGTAGGCTTTTAACTCTTCATTATATTTTTATTATTTAAACCCATTTGTAATTTTAAATATATTTTGATCATATCTCTCACCCCCCCAAGTCCTCTCAGATCTTCCATTCCACCCACCCAACTTTAAGTTTTTTCTCCAAAAACAAAAACTCAATACTATAAAACCATCCAAAACCAAGAATATAAAATAAAGCCATGCCCTAAAAGAAAACAAACAAACTATAACTAAATGAATGCACACACACACACACACTCACACACACACACAAATACACACATGCAAAAACAAACAATTTTGGAGACCATGATAGATGACTTCTAGGCTGTATGAGGACCATGCTTCTGTAATTTCATATCAAGGGCATCTTGTCCCTTTCTGTCTGTTAATTCACCAAATATTTATCTTGAAACAAATCCTTTTCATGCACTGTTGTAGAAAAAATATCTACAAAATATGAAAAATGGTAACAAAAATAAAAAAATCTGAGTTTGGATATAAAATGGTCACAAGAGAGAAGATAGATCCCAGATAGAGAAGCTGCCAGTATGTCAAATAATCACAAGGTCTCTGCATGGGAAAGTGAAATGAGGGTTATATTCCTAGTGAAACACCTTCAGAAAGGGCGAGAGGATGGTCAGAGAGGGCTATGGTTGGCACAGTAAAGTGAAACCAGAACAATTATGTGAGAATGGCAGTACCAAGTCATCCACTAAGGACTAGCACTCTGAAGGTGTGCTAGTGAACATTCAAGAGAATGCACCAAGGATCACGATAGGACTCGGTAGCCTATGAAAGGAGAAGAAGTCTAGAAAGAGAGAAGTTTGCAATGCCAGGTAATGAGGACTGTATTAGTAATTTATCATAACTCAGTCTTGTTGTTTAGAATGGAAGCAAAGACAACTGTTGGACTTAAGGCAATATACTAACACCATCTGACTCTTGGGTCTCAACACTAGCTGGGTGTTGCTTTCCTTGGAGCAATGGCCTGGGAAGCAGTCAGAACAGAGAAGGAGGACAAAGGATCCAGAGGAGGTTATAATCTAGGTCACAGGAGTGTTTTTCATGGGGATGGCAGTGGCAGAGATACCAAAAGAGTGCTCTGAGTGTGTACCCTCGAAGTATTCGACATGAAAGATTAGAAGACTAGAGAAGTAAATTCCCAGATTCTGAAAAGCAGAGCACTAGGAAGCACATATTGTCTGAGTTAACCCTGTGAAAGGTAAGAGGGAGAAAGAAGCAGTTAAACCGCATAGCTCTATGAGCCACTCCAGCAAGACTGTCGAGTAGAGAAAGAAGTGTGGATCTGGAGTAGAGAGGAGTGGCCTGGACGGGAGGAGGTTGAAGAAGACTCTGTCTTGAACCAGAAGTCTTGCTTTCTCCTCAGATACTCAGGGTTCTCCCGTATTTGTCACAGAAGTTGGCCAGGATGTCCTTCATCTCTATCAACTTTCCTTCCCAAGCAATTGTTTTTATTTGTACTGGCCAAAGAGATTAGAACCTGGGACAAGGCATGTGAGGGACTCAAATTTCAAGCATACCCTCAAATAATTTTGATTTTTGTAGCTACCAGTAGATTTTTCAACAATATTTGTCTTGTAGTTATAATATAATAAACACAGTATTTTGAAAGTGTCCCCACAGCTTTTTCCAGATGATACCTTCTACCTTGTAAGAGCTGTAGAGCTAAGCACAGTGTCTCTAATACCAGGGTTAGAGTTCCCGACCTTTCAACCAGATTTAATGCTTGACAAAGCTCGTACACAATACTTTCTAAAGAGCAAAGTGAACTGGGAATTATAAATTGGTTATAAGCGACAGTGAATATGTAAATATATGTGCGTGTATCTTACATTGATTGTTCTTCCCATTGTGCCAAGTATTAAAACCTACATGCTGGGCTGGAAAATAAAGTATCAACTATTTAAGTAATTGTTTTGAGCATCTCAAATTCTACCACAAAGACCTATGAAATGCAAAACATGGGGGGGGG
>NW_021604744.1:5306414-5310780 GCF_004785775.1 Grammomys surdaster | reverse complement strand
GGGGAGGGGGAAGGGGGGAGAGAGGGACAGAGGGACAGAGGGAGAGAGGGAGAGAGAGAGAGACAGAGAGAGAGAGAGACAGAGAGAGAGAGAGAGAGAGAGAGAGAGAGAGAGAGAGAGAGAGAGAGAGAAAGAATGAGCTTAGCCATATTTATAGCTTACCCATATTTCTTTTGGGCTAATATAGTAGAAGTTTCACTAAAAATGTCTATATTCTTTAAATATTCCAAAATATCTTTGACTCAAACATGCTTGAGGAATGTAAAGTGCATTTGCAGAATGAATTGATTCAGTCTCCCTATTTTTGCTTATACAAATTAAACAGTAGTTGTGAGAAAGACCATTTTTTAATATTTTCAATATTCACTTTCCTTTCTATTGGTGTTATCAGTCTTTATTCTCCTGGAATTATCTGTCTGTAGCAAACACTACATAGATGAATTTATTGTAACTAATGAAAAATTTATGTCTTATATACAAGCAAAGAAGTACAGCCATAGCCAGAACACAAAATCCATGCATTTATAAGGCATTAAATACTGTCTAAATGATTAATTTGAAATAACTAGGTATATAGTAAACAATATACACATTTTTCTCAATATCTGTGTGTATTATCCTGAATTCAGGCAGCTAGTAAATGTAAGATAGGGCAATCAGTTCAATCTTTATAAACATCTTTTCTGTGAAAGTAGAAAATGATTTCATTGTTTATCCAAAAGAATTGAGACTAATGATGAAACCTCAGCAAACTCAGCCAAGTCCCAAATCCTACATGTAATCGAATATCACGCTCCCTACCAGCATGGCTCTGTTACACGCCAGGAATGCTTGCAAGGGAACTGACACATCCCAAAGGCTCTCGCTGATCTCATCATTTGAAAAGGGTTATAAGAAGGTTTTCCATTTGAATATCTGGAAGTTGATGTGGCAAGTTCTCTTTGCCTAGCTTGAGAGCTTATACACTCTGAGCTGGTAACACCCCATGGTGCTGACTACAGAGCAATAAATTTACACATTGTAAAAGATATTTAATGTCTAGAAACTAAAAGTACCAGGTCAGCTATAAGAACCCTCACAAAACGTTGTTTTAGTACATGTTCCCAGAATATACAGAGTAAATAATATAAGTACATGGCAGGAATACTGGTCATCAAGCTAGTCGAGAGTAGGCTGCTGATTTTATTTCCTCACATAAGAGTGACTGGCGTGTCCACTATTCTGTATGTTACAGAGAGAGTATACACATATATAATTGAATGGTACAATTTATACATCAATGTTTCTATAAACATGTATGTACCTATCCTTTTTGATAATTTTACATGGAGATTTTTAAATTATGGGTGACGTTGAGATTAATGTTGCTTTGTATGTTTCATTCTCACTGTATGCATTTTTATTTCTGTTAACTTTGCCCAATATGTTATCATGAGCAAAGATATTGAGCTTAATACTTAATCAAATTAAATACTATTCTCATTCATATATATACATATATATATACATATATATATAAGAAAATATGGCAAATATAAAATTATGTATATAAACTTTCTAGAATTCATTGAACACACATACCCATTTTTAGAAACCTGAAAATCTTTCAAGTAAAAGGTATTTTTCTTTGTACTTGGTAAAAATATTTCAAAAGAGTTTAAAACATCTATAGGACACTGACTTTTAAACAAAAGCATGTTTATTTGAAGACTGCTTCTATAAGAAGAAACATGTTGTTTATTGTTTAGGGGTTTTCATTTTAGTGCATTTTGGACTACTATCTGTGAAATAAAATTTGATATAGATATTTAGATGATGTAGCATCAACGTGGGATTTTGTGGTTGTCTGCTCACAGATGATTTGAGGAGAGAGACTGACTAGATGTGGAGGAGAAATGTCTCCCGCCCACCTTTCCCTCAGGCACCACACATGGTCAGATTCCCGAGATCATGAGACTTTCCTATCTGCTCTTTAAATTAAGTCTTAGGTAATCAAGAGGCTACTACATTTAAACCGGGATATTTCTAATGTGGCATACTTGTCATTAATGCCAAATCTTTTAAATATTTTTCTGCACTTACAGGAGAAGCCGAAGACAAGATGTGAGACACGGAAATCCATTGACACAATGCCGAGGGTTCAATCTGAAAGGTATGAGAAGAGAGGGAGCATTAGTGAGGGTGCACAGAAGCAACAGTCTGTACCTCAGTTAGTAAGGGGTCTTCACCCAAGTCATTCACTTAAGAATGTGTCGTCCTAATTTGGTAAATTATTTGTTAATGGTAATTAAACTTAAATGTTCATCATGCGAATACTGAACCACAAAACACAAGTATTCTGGAGCAAGCGGCCACCTTGTGTGAGCGGGAAGGTCTCTCATATAGATGACAAACACAGATTTTCTTGGCTACTTATTTCTTTCTGAAGCAAAAGTTTTACCTTTGAAACTGACTAACAACACAATAGACACTATTTTATTGAAGAAAATAGACATAAGAAAACATTTAAAACTTTAGTTATTTTGAACCAAAAACCTCAGTACTGCTTAGTACATTCACACTGTATGCCAATCTGCCAGGCATTGTGTGATGCTTACTGTCTTCCCAAACTTAAAAACAGAATTTACTGACAATTCATTAATCATTCCCTATTCTCTAGTGCCTGCCAGGAGCCATCCTACCTTCCTAAGAGTCTGAATATTCTAGATTCTTTGTACAGTGGACTCAGACAGTGTCTGCAGTGTTTTGTGTTGCACTTTTTCATGTTTTCAACCTCTTGAACATATATATGAATTTTTTCTATTTATAGAATTCATTGTATGTTCATAGCACATTTTGTTTATTTACTTATCCCTTTCTAGAGACATATACTGTTCCCAATTCTATAGATGCAGAAAATAAACCTTCAGAGATCCAGGCTGTGATTCAATCGCAGGCCCTGAGTCCTGTTTGGCAGTTATAACACAACACCCTCCTCCTCTTGACAAAGAGAGGCCATTTTGTTAAACAATTCCTTGATTGCTTCCCTCCTGCTCACACAGCTCTTCCTCCTGGTTGCCTGGTGCTACAGGCATGTGGCTGTTATAGGTAAAACTATATTGAAATGTTCACGTAATCAACTTGATAAAATTAAGGCAACAACAGCAGCTGAAGTGAAGGGTCAGGTGTGCAGCCCTAGCAGTCAGGCGTAGGAGGTAGCAGTCCTGAGCTAAAGAGCAAGACTCACAGCTACTACATATTTGAGCCTGGGCCTTCATGTATAGTAAAGAATGCTATTCCTATTCCTTACTATCGTAACTGCAAGATATCACTCCGAGGTAGATTTTTATTTTACTGTTTTACACATCTAATTCAGGGGAATGAATCTGCTCTGCATTTGCTATGCATGGATCATTTTTATAAAGCATTACGCCAGCTCCTGTTTATAATGTACCATTAGACCATGGTGAGAATAGTGGCACTTGACACATGATCACATATCTGTGCTGACTTTGAGCTTTGACTCAAGTGCATACCTGTGATAATCTCATTCGTTGTTTAAAACCTATACAAAAATCGATTTCTCTCCCTGATTTATAAATAAAGCATTCTGTTAGTCATTTCACATCTGTCTTATTTTGGTAAGTGCTTTATTTGCTGTCAAGCTTTATTAAAGTTTTAAAGTGTTATAGTCAATGAATTTGAAGTGCATAAAATGAGCACAGAGATGATTCAAGTGGCTTGTCTCACGTTACACAGCCAGTAGTGTGGATCCGCAGGGATTTATCCCAAGTTCCCTTTACTCCAAACCCTGGCTACTCAATTATTGCATCACACTGTGGACATAGTAGGCTTTCTGCCTGAGCTTCTTCTATTCCACACTGAGTATGGTTTCATGAGTGGTATGAACCACGCTCCCATTTTGCCTAGCACTTCACACTGCGTTCACAGTGTATTTCTTCATTAGAACACATATATGTGCAGATATTGTACACATTATAGTATATTTCTTCATGACTCATAGGCACACTCTGTACAACTGAGAAAATCTAAGAGGGTATTATAATAATTAGATAATCACATAATAATAAGACAATTAAAGGTACATTAGAATCCTTAGGGCAGAGCAATAAATGTGTACTAACACAACCTTAGGTAATTTTGTAGGGTCTGCTTTACTTTACATTTAAACAAAACTGTTAGAGCCTAAGGAAACATTTTCTCATTAACTTGTGCCTAGTCTCTTTTGGTAACAGCCATCCTCAGCACAATCGTAGAGAGAGAAACGTTCATATGGAAGAATCATCTCTGAAATCAGTTCTCTTTCTCACTGCTGTGATTTTTGCTTTTCAGCATACAGAAATGCGGCTGAAATTGTTCAGTATGG
>NW_021604744.1:5280690-5303514 GCF_004785775.1 Grammomys surdaster | reverse complement strand
TGTCTCAAATAATACGTTCTAACCATAAGCTCCCCTCCCACCACTTCTCCTAGCTACTCTCCCCCCTTCACTTCCCCTGGAATTAACTGAGTCTCTATTTCCCTTCAAAAATGGTACGCCTGTCAGGGATATCACGGAACAGGGCATAACAAAAGCAATATGACAAGGCACACATTCCTATATAAAGGCTGTATAAGACAAATCAGTATAAGGAAAAGAATCCCAAAAGCAGGCAAAAGAATCAGAGATTCTGTACTCTCACTGCTAGGAGCCTCATAAAAATCCCAAGCTAAATAACCATTACATACATGCAGAGGACTAACACAGACCCCTGTAGGCTCTGTGATTGCTCCAGACGACTTTCTTATAGAACTCAGGACCACTAGCCCAAGGATGATATCACCCACAATGGGCTCACTCCTGTCAATTATTCATTAAGGAAATGACATACTGCAGGAGCTTGTGGAAGCATCTTCTCAGTTAAGGTTCCTACCTTTCAGATAACTCTAGCTTGTGTTAAATTGACATAAAACTAGTCAGCACAGGAACACATTTCAGATTTTCCATTGTGTCTTGCTTCACTGTCTTATATCAGTGCCCAGAGGACAAAATTATACATTGCAGAGAAAAGGGTACATGTGCAGTGGATCTAACCATAACTCTGTATACTTAGATAAGGAAGATGCTCAATGCTGTTGCCTGGTTGTGAAAGTCAACCATGTACTGTACATGTCGACTGTGTTATGTTAAAAATATAGCCTTCCGTTCGGGACATTCACTATGTTTCTCTCATAGGTTAAACTGAATGAGCGCATTATAGCCACTTCCCAAGGACTGCTGATTCGTTCTGTTCAAGATTCTGACCAAGGACTCTACCACTGCATTGCCACTGAGAACAGCTTCAAACAGACCATAGCCAAGATTAACTTCAAAGTTTTAGATTCAGATATGGTGGCTGTTGTGACAGACAAGTGGTCCCCATGGACATGGGCTGGCTCTGTGAGGGCTCTACCCTTCCATCCAAAGGACATCCTGGGGGCATTCAGCCACTCAGAAATGGAGCTCATCAATCAGTATTGCAAAGACACCCGGCAGCGGCAGCAGCAGCAGCAGCTGGGTGAAGAGCCACCGAAGATGAGAGGGGACTATGGCAAGCTGAAGGCACTCATCAACAGCAGGAAAAGCAGAAACAGGAGGAATCAGCTTCCAGAGTCATAAAACATTCATCCATGGAGTTTTGCTTCCAGGAACAAATGCTCTGTCTTCACTAGTCAACTACTAAGCAAAATCTTGTGCTTTACCCATGAGAAATTCCTGACAAACCTGGAGACTTATTATAAAGTGTGTTCTCCATGAACTGAAGTGAGCATGCATTTTCTTGTATGATACAGACTAGCACTAGACATGTCATGGTCCTCATGGTGCATAGAAATATTTAACTTATCCCAGATTTTATTTATATCTTTATGTGTCTTTTCTTCAATATCAGTGCAACAACAGAAGCAGAACTGTTATACCTTCGGTTGAGCAAGGGCCATAAATTACCCTGTGCTGTTCCTTTTGTACTCTAAGGGTTTAGCTTTCTAATTGTCACTGGTTTTTATACATGAAAATGAATTTCAGTTCACAATTTTCACATAGTAAATGTCATATAAATGTGTGTGACATCCAATGTCTTGTAGGTTACACAAATGACAGGGAAGAGAGCATCCAGATGTTACATAAAGCCAAGAGTGACTCATAAAGGGAAAGTGATGAGTTCATATGCTTCCAGTGATTTATATTCTTGCTTGTTCCTTTGTTTAAGATTGTAAGATATGTCAGTTGCTGATATCTACCATCAATCTTTGTTCTCTTGGTTCAGAAAGACAAAATGAATAACCTGTACCATCCAGGCCTTTGATGAGAGATCTATCAGTGAGACATTGACATTTCTACTGCTATGTTATCATCTTCCAAACAAAAGCACTTTGTTTTTTGGAAGTTATTTAAGTTATTATAGACGTACATAAACTGTTGCATTATTTAATTGATTTACTGTTTTGGTTTTATTCCCCTGGTCTACCTGGTAAATTAAAGAAAACAGGGATGCGATATTATTAAAGCATACAACTTTTTTTTCCACTTGATTATAGTTCTCTAGGAATATTGATACACATGTTCATGGACCTGTGTAACCATTGAAAAATTTTAGTTCTATCTCCTAACTATATACTTGGGTTGTTTTATGAGAAAAGTGTAACACTAAAATTAGTTTCTCCAACTTAAATGGATAAAATATAGAAGATTTTTGTACATCTTTTAATTATACAACTTTCATTTTATTTAATTTCATTTTAATACATTTATATTTTCAGATAGAAAGAGAAATTTTACCAAATTCTATTGAAACACACTTCTTATTAACTGTTCTTTTAGAAGGTAATTAAAGGGGATCTACATCCTTTTATAATGCTGTGGGAAAAACTCCAGGAAGTAAAACTATGGATAGAAGTGTAAGTTGGTAGAAGACCATGTGTTTAGCATGCACAAAGACCTGGGTGCAAACAGACAGAAAGGAAGAATGAAGAATGATACTGAGGAAGGAGGCAGGCAGAAAAAAAGGGACAGACTGACTGGAGAAAAGGAAGGCAGGAAGGAGGAAAAGAAGGCAAAAAAGATGAAGGGAATACTTTCATTATCAGAAGATTTAAAAAAAAATGTTAGTTAAATGATGGTCAATTATGGTATTCTAAGAGTGCACCTCACAGTTGTAGAAAACAGGAGTTAAAATAGAGAACATAATGTACCCAAATGTGTACAGTGCTACAATGATCTATAATGTTATCATACACAAATGGTTAGACTGTTTAAAATGTTCACACTTGAGCTTTTCTTATACATATAAAAATACAGTGTGATCACATACAATGCTAACACCATCCTCTGTGTGTGTAATTAATCTATTGTATGAACAGAGCTAAAGCAAAATGACTTCCCAGACACAGAGCCCCTTGCTCTGCTTAATTTCAAACTGCTAGTCGGTGATGTTTGGTTCTATGCTAGTGTTTGTTCTATTTAATACCTCCTGGTTTGTTTTTTTTACCATGATTAGATGTTAAATCTTCATTTCTTTTCCTTTAAAGATATAGAAATTACTGTTCAGCATAATCCGGCCAAAAAGTAAAACATATGTATTCCTCAAAGACATAATTAATACATATTGAATTTGGGTGATTACTTGGTTTTATTTTATTTACTTGGGAAAATTAATGATTTAACATGTTTTTCCTTTGTATTGTACATAAAATGACCTAGAAATGCACTTTTCCCCAAAATGTAGGTTTGTGAATAGATTTAGTATGATGAAGCTGTCTTTACAGTGAATGCTCACCCCGTGTAGAGAAAGCAAACTAGATGTAGTTACCACATGAGAATTTAATTAGATGTTGAAAAAATAAATCATTTGTCTCGAAAAATAAAACATTGAATTCCCCAAGGATGTCTTTCACTTTTCTTCTTAAGGTGATATGTGTCTATGTGACAGAAACTATGGAATTGTTATTATCATTTAAAGACTTAGTTATCCAGTATTGTAAAAACCATTAAATACACTCAAACCATTAAATAAATACAAACAATTAAATGCTTCAGAATTTAACAATTACAGCATATGTATTGCTAACTTTTAGACCAGCAGCCTTCATTCAAGTTCAAACTTGAATCCATCTAGTGTCATCCAAGTCCTATGCATACTCATAAATATATTAGCATATGCAAATCAATGCAGTTTTAGAGTCAGTATTTTATATTTATCTATGCATATATAAATTATTCATAATATATCGTGTCTATAACTTCAAACAGTTGCAGTTTGGGAATCGATAGAGTTGAATCCACTCTACCTACATTTTAATTCCAGGCTCCTGATTTTTTGTTGAGAAAGATTTTTTGTTTCTCTCTACCTCAGATAACTCCTCACCTGGAAAGTGTATGGACAGAACACATCATATATGCACATGTTTTAAAAATGTTATGACATTGCCATATTTACTAGAATAGTAAAGAGTATTTGTATTCTATGTAAAATTCAACAGCAGACTTTCAGGAAGAAAATCTGTGATCAAAGGATCAGCTGGTCCCTTCACAAGTAAGTAAGGCTTTTCTAAGCATGGGAGGAGGAAGCCACAAATTAGCACATCTAGCACATCTGAGTGAGAGGACTGCTGCAAGTTTGTTCTGTCTGTTCCTGGGGAATTATCTACATCAATACGAGCAGTAAGAAACGAAGACTTGCTGAAGCAGGCCATCCAACATGATTACTCGGCTTGACTTCGATGGTCTTCTTGTTCTTCAGTAGATTTCTCATATGTGAATCAAAATTATTCTTTAAAAAAAATATGTACTTAAAAAGAAGCCTTGACATATTTCTGATCTTTTATGCTTCTTATCTAAATAAAAAATTTAAGGAAACAAATAACAGTTTCTGACATGTTTGGGGCTAGCTAAAGCCAGGAAAGGCAGCCAGCTTTGCTGTGTATTTAAGGCTGGTAAAAAGCAGAAGTCTAGACGAAGACATGACAATACCAAGCAATACAGAGTGCTTATTTAACTGAATATTTAGAGTTTTAAGTGGATGTCTGTGCATGACAATACAATCGTAGAAGATCATTGCGGAAAACATTTTATTATTTTTGTAAGAGTTTAACCACCATTCATTCAAGTCACCAAATGCTACAAAAGAATCAAAACTCCTCTCAAAAACAAAGAAAAACAAAGACAAAGAAAACAAATCTGTTTTTATATATATATACACATATATATGAATGCCAACTGGTTAATTTTACCATCGATAAGTTGTTCACATAGGTGACCGCTCATGTACATTCCTATTTTCATGGTTCCAGTGATAATATCTTTAGTATATAGGCATAAGGAGGAGGAAGAGGAAGTATATAGGCATAAGGAGGAGGAAGAGGAAGCCTCATAACATAACAAATGTCGTCTTCATTCTGGTGACTCTAATGTATTTATTGATGCACCTCATAAAAATCCTACTTTCTAAATAGAATTGTGTATTTCCCAGGGCTATTATGTTGCCATGCTTGAGTGTTACTTACATAAAGTGCCATTAAAGAATGACATTATAACAAACACATTAAAACTGTTTATCCTAGGTAGGGTTACTTCTCAATCCCAAGAAAATGAGGGTGTGCTTTTATTCAAATGCTTTTATTCCTTTTGAGTAATTCATGTAAAAATACCATACAAATAGCTTATGAGATCAAAACTGAATTATTTGTACAAGGCACAATGGATATTTGGTGAAATTGTTATGAAATTATGTCACCACACTTGCTACTTTGGATGTCGTTCGGTGTGCACATGACATGATCATGAGATGAAATGATTTCTCTCTTTTCTCAGGTCTTGTCAAATTTTGTTCCTCCAATTTGAAATAAGACAAACAAACTACATCCTTTACTTTTCTTTGTATTCAGTTTGAAAGTAAATCATTATCCTCTTTACTAACCATTCAAATCTCAGATACTGGGACACAGAATGTAGACTGCTGAGACAGTTTGTTTTGAGGCAAGAGGCAGTTAATAGGTATGGTGTAATACCAATAGTCTATTTCATGGAAAGGGAAAAATGGCCATAGGAAACAAGCTTTAACAGAGACCCATGAACCTCAGACACTCCTAGTGATTTCTTTATAGGCTCATATGTATAGGTGAATCTATGTACTTATATTTACAGATAGGCTACCTTTAATTTATTAGGTATTAAAGAATAAATATCAATTTCTGCTTCAAATTTCTATTTCATCTTCCATGCTTAGAAATGTTTCTAAATCTTTCTCAATAAACTATTGCATTTTCTTTTTAAAACTAATTTTGTTATTATTGTATGTGGATGGGTGATTCTTCTGCATGTGTGTATAACAGGTACACACAAGAAATATGGTAGAGGTATTGGATCTTTTGAAACTGGGGTTGCATATGTATAGTTGTTAGCCAACCTATGGATGCTGGCAATCAATTCAAAATTTTCTAGAAGAGCAACCATTCCTCGGAACCAAAGATCCCTTCTCAGCCCCAACAGGTTAGGATATTATTTCACACAGTTCAGTACTCATGATGGTTTTGTCCTTGTAATTACCCAGGTCTTTTGGAGCATTAGTCTGACTTCAGCCAGGAAAAAAAATCCAAACATCATGTTGCAGAGCTTATTACTGCTGCTGTTACAGCGGCATAAAGATTTCCATTCTTCTCACTAATGTCCATTCATGGAGCACGTTCTGTGACGGTTTCCATGTGGAGTTCATGCTGTGCATCATTGTCTGTTTTCTTCTCGAGATGTTATGAGATACCATACCAATGGGTAATATGTTCTCTTTTTGTCTATTCATTCATTCATTCATTCATTCATTCATTCATCCACTCCCTTTCATCCCATTAACTACCCCCAAAACCCAGCCCACCCTTCATAGTTCCTCCCTCCACTCCCTTCTGCTCTTTTCCACTGAGAGGGTGAAGGCTCACTCTCAGTATCCCCCGAATCTGGCACATCAAGTCTCTCCAAGGCTAGTGCATCCTCTACCACTGAGACTAGATAGGGCACCCCAGCTAGGTAAAAGGGATCCACAGGCTGGCAACAGTATTAGGGACAGCCTCTGCTCCAGCTGTGGAGACATGAAGACGAAGCTGGACATCTGCTGCATGTGCTGGGGCCTAGGTCCAGCCCATGTATGCTCTTTGGTTAGTGAGTGTCCCCAAGGGTCTGCATTAGTTGACTCTGTTGGTCTTCCTGTGGATATCCTAATCTAACAAGGGCATTCAATCCTGCTCTCAACTCTTCCACAAGAATCACCAAGCTCTGTCCAATGTGTGGTTGTGGGTCTCTACACCTGTCTGAGTCAGCTGTTTAGAGCCTCTCAGAGGATAGTTATGCAAGGCTACTGTCTGCAAGCATAACAGAGTAACATGTGTGAGGGTTTAGTGTTTGATGAAGGGATGGTTCTCAAGTGAGAAGAGTTATTAGTTAACCATTCAGTCAGTCTCTGCTCCATCTTTGTCCCTGCACTTCTACCAGACAGGACAAATTTTGGGTTAAAAGTTTGTGAGTGGGTTGGTATTCTTCCAATAGGGGTCCTGGCTGGCTACAGGAAGTAGACACTTGAGGTTTCATATCCCTACTGCTAGCAGTCTCAGCCAACATTACTTTCACAGACTCCTGTGACCCTCCCCCATGCCAGGTCATCCTAGAGATGACCCTCACTGCCCACCCCTGCAAGATCCCAATTTCCATTTATTATCCTATCCCTCTCTCCCTCTCTCCTATTTCTCTCCACACCCTATCCTGAACCCCACTCGTGTTCCCCTTCCCATCCCGTCTTCCATACAGTTCCCTCTCTCTATCTGACACCTAGAACTGTTTTCCCCCACCTTCTAAGTGATATTAAAGCATCCTCCCTTGGACCTTACTTCTTGTTTAACTTCTTTGGGTCTGTGGAGTGTGGGGTGGGTATCCTGTACTTTATGGCTAATATCAACTTATAAGTGAGAACATGCAATTCATGTCGTTTTTGGTCTCAGTTACCTCACTCCTCATGATATTTTCTAGTTCCATTCATTTGGCTTCAGTGTTCATGATATCTTTTTTTTTAAACAGCTGAGTAGTATTTCATTGTGTAAATAAACCAAATAACGTATCCATTTGTTAGCTGAGGGACAACTGAGTGGTCTGAGGTTTGTGGCTATTATTGGAAAAAGCCCCTATGAACAGAGTGGAGCATGTGTTCTTGTAATTCACTTGGGCTTGAGTTTTGTATAGTGTGATAAATAAGGATCTATTTACATTCTTCTACAGGCAAACATCCAGTTAGACCAGCACCACTTGTTGAAGATGCAATTTTTTTGGAGGGGGGATTGTTTCTTTTTGAGTATTTTAAGGAGTATAGCTATTAGCTTTTCACTGAAAGTCTGGTAGAATTCTGTGCTAAAGTCCTCTGGCCCTGGGCTCTTTTTGGTCAGGAGACTTTCAATAGGGCTTCTATTTCCTTAAAGGTTATAGGATATTTAAATAGTTTAGCTGATCTTGGTTTAACTTTATTAAAATGGTATCTAGAAAATGATCCCTTTCATTTAGATTTTCCAGTTCAGTGGAATACAGTCTTTCGAAGTAAGATCTAATGATTTTTTTGAATATCCTCAGTGTCTGTTGTTATGTCTCCCTTTCCGTTTCTGATTTTATTAATTTGGAGACTGTCTGCCTTTTAGTTAATCTGGCTAAGTCTTTTTCTTGTTGATTTTCTCAAAGAGCCAACTCTTGGTTTCATTGATTCTTTATATTGTTCTCTTTGTTTCCAATTGATTGATTTTAGCCTTGAGTTTGATTATGTGCTACCGTGTATTCATCTAGGAGGTGCTGGTGTCTTTATTTTTCCTATGGGTTTCAGGTGTGCTGTTAAGTTGCAAGTATGAGACTTCTCCAATTACTTTATGAAGGTCCTTAGTGCTATGACCTTTCTTCTGACCAATGCTTTCATTGTGTCCCATAAGGATAGGTATGTTGTACCTTCACTTCCATTGAATTCTAGAAAGTCCTTAATATCTTTTTTATTTCTTCTTTGTTCCAGTGGTCATTGAGTGGAGAGTTACTCAGTTTCCATGAATTTGGAGGCTTTCTGTTGTTTCTGTTGTTAAGTCCAGTGTTGATCCATGATGATCTGTTATATTGCAAGGGGTTATTTTAATCCTTTTATATCTGTTGAAGCTTGTCTGTGACTGAGTATAGGATCAGTTTTGGAGAAAGTTCTATAAAGTACTGAGAAGCAAGTATATTCTTTTGTGATTGTGTGACATATTCTGTGGATATCTGTTAGGTCCATTTGAGCCATAACCTCTGCTACATTATTTCTCTTTTTAGTTTTTGTTTCAATGATAGGTCTATTGGTTAGAGTGAGATGTTGATGTTTCCCACCATTAATATGTCCAGTTTGATATGTGAGTTAAGTTTTAGTAATTTTTTTTTTTGGAATAGTGGTTGCCTTTCATTTGGGACATAAATGTTCAGTATAGAGAAGTCCTCTTGGTGGTTTTTTTTCTTTGATGAATATGAAATGTCCTTCCCTATCTCTTTTTATTACTTCTGGTTGAATGTGTACTTTATTAGATATTAGGATGGCTATTCCAGCTTGTTTCTTGGATCTGTTTGCTTGGAAAATCTTTTTACAGCCCTTTACTCTGAGGTAGTATCTATCTTTGTTGCTGATGTCCATTTCGTGTTTGCAGCAAAATGATAGATCCTGTGTATGCATCCAATATGTCACCCTTGTCTTTTAATTGGTGAATTGATGTTGATATTGACAGATATTAACCGCTAATGATTGTTAGTTCCTGTTATTTTGATGTTGATGTTGTTACTGTGCACGTGTGTGTGTGTGTGTGTGTGTGAGAGAGAGAGAGAGAGAGAGAGAGAGAGACAGAGAGAGACAGAGAGACAGAGAGACAGAGACAGAGACAGAGATGGAGAGACAGAGATGGAGAAAGACAGAGACAGAGAGACAAACAGAAAGAGACAAAGGGACAGAGAAAGACACAGAGACAGAGAGGTCCTTTCCTTTTGGTTTTTCTATAAAAATGTTAATTTCTAAAAGGCTAGATTAGTGGAAACATAAGGTCTACTCTTATGTTACTTGGCCTTTTTCACTTGGAGCCTTTAATATTCTTTCTTTGTTTTGTACGGTTAATGTTCTATTCTGTGGTGAAAGGTTTTTCTTTTTTGGTACAATCTATATGGTGTTCTGTAAGGTCCTTTTATTTTTATAGCCATCTATTTGTTTAGATTAGAAAATTTTCTTGTATGGTTTTGTTGAAGACATTTCTGTGTCTTTGATCTGGGAATCTCTTCTACTATGGCTATTTTTCTCAGGTTTGGTTGCTTTGTGTTAGAAATATTTTAAATATGGCATTTTCTTTGACTAAGTATCAATTCCTTCAATCATATCTTCTGCACCTGAGATCCTCTCTTTTCTCTCATGAACTCTTGATGATGCTTTTGTCTGTAGTTCCTGCTCTCTTTTCTAGGTTTGACCAGTGTTATGTTATATCACTCACCCTACTTCCATACAATCTGTAATTTTTCCCTTACTGATTAGTGAATAAAAGTGGTATCTGAGTCAGTGCCAGCTATGGAACAGCTTGCTAACTGCTTAAAGCTTATGTATGATATGTACTTGATGTTTACACTCAGTGAATTCTTATAGACAAAAACAGTTAATCAGTAGAATATTGCTGATATTTTATAAACACAAATTTCAGAACACAAACAATTATTGGTTTGAAAATGTATATAAATATCTTCATGATAAATCAAACACTTACAAAACACACTAATTAGGCAATTAAAATACTAGTGTGAACCCCCATGGCAAACTGCACCTTATCTCTTCTCCTATAGCAAATATTGACAAAAATAAAACATAGATTATATAGGATGGCAATGAAACTATAGGAGAAGAATTTAGTACATAGCACAGACAGCAAGAAAACATGGTTTGAAATCAAGTTTTTCCCTTAATGTGCTGTTTTCATAGTGTATTTTTTAATCTATTAACCATAGTAATACTTCTTTGATAGACATAATTACACAAATTTTGCAGGTAGGAAAAAAAACCAAATTTAATAAAAATGGAGCTGCTGAAATAGAAACTGAAAAACTAATTTGGCTTTCTTGTATTTTCCCAAGTAACAAGAACCCCCAAAATGGAACTTTACCACAGAAATCAGAAAGATTTCTAACAACAGAGAACACCTAGGATTGGACAGACAGACTAGTTTAGAATTCAGTACAGTTAGTGTGGAAAAAAACATCTTTTCTATGGGTTTTGGGAAAGAGCAACATGAATACTCATACACACACACACAAAAATCCACATTGATCTCAAGATACATTCAAGGTTTACATGTGTGATATATTTTTGAGAGAGAGAGAGAGAGAGAGAGAGAGAGAGAGAATGTAAAGTTATCTGCCCTAGATTTCTGAGAAAGGTTGATCAATGTTGGAAGTCTGAGACTCATGTAGAAAGCTAAAGATGAGATGCAAGCATTTACTGTGTGTGATTAGTTAACTGATTGTTGTCCAGGCTGGGATATGTGTTTGGAGATACAAGACTCAATGAGGCGAAGAGGTTGATGAAGAGTGGTCATCATACATTTGTTTAATAAAGTTGCCATGGCATTTACATTTAGATTTGACAACTTGTTTGAAACATTCTCATGCACTATCACCTTTGACCTGGCAGAAACTCTTCGTGTCGGTGCTGTATGGTCTATTTGTTCTTCATTTCACTAACTGAAAGTTAACACATTCCACACGTTCAGGCAAGAGTAACACCTGATAGTGAACAACTGAGTCATGTAAATAATGTCTCTCTCCTTTGCATGTGCATCAGATAAATAAAAACAGAATGCCCAGTTGCTCTAGCACGTTCCAGTTGGCTGAAATGCACACCACAGCACTATGACACATGATCTTCCATTCATAGCCTACCTCTGTGAAACCTGTACATGCTTTCCCATGTTTCAGCATGCTGAGCTTTGCTATCTCCTTGATTTTTCCATAAGCAATTCCTCCAGACTGAACGAAATTCGGCTTTCATCTAACCCAACCTCTCCCGAAGGGGCTCTCTAGTGTTATGAAGAACTTCAGACCTCAAGACCAAATTATACAGAAACCACATCAGTAGAAATCACATTAATAACAATGGTTTAACCTTTTCAACAATTCATCAGGCTTCTAGTGCATATATTGCCAAAGCACAAAGTTTGGCTTTCGGCCAAGTAATTTTTAAATGCATTTAATTTTGCCATATTTACAGTTTTTGAATTTATTTTTTAAAATAAGTTTCAAAAGTAAAAACATGTTAAGGAAGCTATTAGTTGCTTGGAGTTGTGGTCTATCCCAACTCCTTTATCCAACTTATTTGTCTCATGCTTAAACCTAGGGCTACTACTATGACTGGTAATATTTGCCTTTTACAAAGGAAGGAGTATTAAGATATTAAGAAACAATTAACAATAAAATGAGCAGAATGTTGTATATTTGTATATATTGGTGATGATTTCATTATGCAGAACTATTGTGTGTGATTTTTCAGAATTTGGCAAGCTTTAATGCTTGTACTAAGGCAGGAAGCATCAATGTGATTTCTATAAATGACGACTTCTGACTACTTCTATCTGTACGTGTTCACCTTTGTATATAATGACTTCATCATTTGACACTAGAATATCCACTGAGAGAATGGAAAAATAATTTTAAAATTTCAGAATATAATTTTGTCACAAGAATATTAATAAATAAGATAAAGTTTACACATATGAAATTATTTATGAAATCTGCACACATTTTACTTGAGAAAATCTTTGAGACAAGCTTAATGTAATAAGGCTTAAGGTTTTAAAACAAACATAATGGCAAAGCAAATACTTTATCAGGATGTGATAAAGCAGCTGAGGCCAGGGAACAATTTGTTTTGAGTTAAGTGGTTCTCACAGAACAGAATAGTCTGCAGTAAAGAGCGTGACAGCAGGTGGGAAAACCAAGGTGGTCCCTAGAGCTGTCAAAGGCGAGCATTTTGCAGATGATAAAGCTGAGGCATAGAAAGAGGTCAGACGTTTTGCAACAAAGCCAGGTTCTCAGTGTCTCCATGTAGTACTTTTTTCCATATACACAAGTGACCCAGAGACATGGTTATGTAGCAGAAAAATACACACGACCAAACAGTTATTCTTCTAGGCTGTCAGCATCATATTAAGAAAGGGCTTGAATTCCTAAAATTCCAGTTCACAGACTGGCAGCTGCTCAGTAACCCTGTATAACTAGGACAGATTTTTTTTTTTTTTGTCAGTCTCCTTTGATTTTGCTGAGCTACACGTGGCTTTAGTGTGAAACGGGCCAAAATTACAGGAGACTATTGCTTTTCATGGAAACACATCTGCTTTGGGAAGAAGTGAAGAGCTTCAGCCTTGGGCTCAAATTAGCAACCTTGTCTAAATTCCTCAACAGTAGTTGGGGATTCTCTTGTCAGCATCCCCTTTATTTCAATTAGGTGTCAAAAGGAAGATGAGCAGTCACAGATGTTTTCAGGAAAATTGTATGAAAGTAGCCATTTAACGAGCCAAGGTAGTCCCAGTTTGTGTCTTCTGTTTGCGGGGAAGGCAGCACATCAGCATCTGATTGGAAGTATAATGTGTCTGACATTATCTGATGCCCCCTTACTCTTTCCCATCTCCTCCTCTGCTTACCTCTCCTTCCATCTAGATCAGTTGTATTGCTACTGAAAGTTGACTGTAACCATCAATCACTACTGAGCCTTGTTGAAAGGTAGGGTTTTATGCAAAAGGTCTGAAGCTACAAAGAAGGATCTCCACCTGTAACATCTTCCTCAGAGATGCTTTGGCCAACAATCTCCTGGACAAACAGTGAGTGGCAAGACTCTTACTTTTATAATAGATGATAGAGAATGAAGGGAAATTATGAAAGAAGAGAATAGAGTTCATCTCTATTTTTTTATTCCCTGTACTTCTCAAAGGAAAAATATATATATATAATTTATATATATACAAACAAGCATAACAACAACTGAGAATATAATGTTCTCTTTTTGAAGATTTGGCCAAAACAGTCAATTTTGCTTATATTTCTTAGCAGTCACTCAATAAATGAATATTATTTTGTCAAGTCAAATTGCTTTCACCAATATATTATCTGAATTGAGTTGGGTAAGATTGTGAACATTTATGAAGTAGTAGCAGCTAACTTGCTCTACTGGATGAATGAGGAGACAGAGCTTCCAAAGGTACCATTTGTTTGACTTTATGATGTAAATATCACTGTCATGACCAAGGCCAAACCATCTAGTGTAGAATAACTTAACATGGACCTAGGAAGAGAATGTTGCGTTTGCCTTCTAGCTTAGAGAACAGACTGTTCCTCTCCATTTAGAAAATAAAAATAAAAGAGAGGAGGGGCTACTAGTGAGAGAGATCAGTAGTTAAGAACACTGGCTTCTCTTCTAGAGGTCCACACTTCAATTCCCAACATGGTGGCTCAGGACCATTTGTAAGGGAATCTGATGCCCTCTTCTGGAATTCAAATGTATATGCAGATAGTGCTCATACATTTAAACAATAAATAAAAACAAATAAATTACATTTAAAACAATCTTAAAGGAGGCCACTGTAGGGAAGGCTCACTGATTAAGAGCACTGGATGCTCTTCCAGAAGTCCTGAGTTCAATCCTCAGTATCCACACAGTGACTCACAACCATCTGTAACTGTAGTCCCACAGGATCTGATGTGAATCTGAAGCTCTCCTCTGTGTGCAATAGTGTACTTGAAGGCAAAACACCCACTTACATAAAGTACATAAATAAATGAATCAATAAATCTGAGAGGGGGCCAGGGGGAGATGAGCCTACAAGAAAGAAAAAAAAACGAAAAAAGATCCTACAAAGGACAAAGAATGGTGAGATTCCCATCATCATCTCAGGTTTATCACACTGTATCAAGTCTTTATCGAGGCTTGTATTTCATTTATTTATGTGTATGTCACTTTCTGCTTTTTCTTCAGACATTAGCTCATAGTTCTATTTTAAAAATTTTTCTTCATAATGAGTGGTTTTTAAAATTAAATTCTGCATTTCAGATGAAAAGAAGTATAAATATTTTCTCTATTAAAACTAATTTCAAAGAAAAATGTCTGCACCACATGTACAACTTTTTAATTAAGAATAGACTAGCTGATGGAGTGAATGCCTTTGACCACATTTTATGAATAAATTTCATTAAATTATAGATCTTCTGAAGAATTATCTACACATCCATAGTAATTTGACCTGACATGATAAAGCCGTGATGAAGCAATCTTTAAAATCTGGTTTGGAAGAAAGCAAGAGCAGAATCCTGATGAAGCTGACAATTAGAAATGACTCGGGAATAAAGAGAAGTCAAGCCAAAGAGAGGGCAGAAATCATGGAACTTCTTTTGAGGACTAAACAGATGTGAAGCTAAGTGTAGAGTCTGCAACCATTGTGGGCAGTGATGGTAAAGAGTGACCGTGAGGCCGAGGTTCGGAAGCAAGCAGCGTTTATCTAGAACTCAGCCAGACACCTCCTCGTGGGAATGCACAGGCAAACCAAAAGCTGCTGACAATCCAGTTTTAAAATTAAGGAACAAAATTTCATATCAAATTTGCTATTTTTGGACCATCAAGTTTTCGGCGCTGGATTTACCATCCTACCAGAATATTCCCACACATTCCACTAAGCAACATCTTTGTAAAGCGTTAGTTCTCATTGTAGACTCACATTACATATACCTTGTGAAGTGTACGTACACATTACTAAATGAGGGGTCCCATTACACTGTTTTCATATGACTATGTAATGTACTTTGGCCATATTGACTCCTCATTGCCTCTCTAGCTTTTCACACCTACACTCAGTGGGCCCCTTGCTTCTTCCTAAATAGTCTAAATGGATCCCACCAGGTAGAGAGAAAACACAGTATCAGTTTTACTGAATCTGTTTAGCAGGATGATGTACTCATTTGCCTCCAGGTTTCACTCTTTATGACAGAATGAAACTTCATTGTGTGTATGTACACAGTATCTTTACACATTCTATGTCAGTAGAGACGAAAGTTGTTTCCATTCTTTGTTTATTGTGCTTACTACTGTGCTTACTATACCAGTAAATATAGATTTGCCCATGTCACTGTAGTAAAACCATGATTCTCTTAGGTATAATCCCAAAGTGATGAAAAGGAATACTTTTAATTTTAGATTACTAGTGATATGTCTATATTGATTCCATTAGCAATTGAACAAATCAACATTCTCATCAAATGTGTTTATAGGTAATTTTTTCATGATACCTTGCTGGAATTTGCTTTTTAGATGATAGCCATGCAGCCTGAGGAGGGGGGCTTTGCGTACAGTTTTGATTTGGTATTTCCTGTTGGCTAAGGGAGGGGAACATTTAATAGATTTATTGACCATTTACACTCTGCCTTTTGGAAATTAACCTATTCTTTCGTTTGTCCATTTACTAATATGATGATTTAGGCTTAGTGTAGCTAATTTTTTGAATAAATTATATATTCTACATATTATTGTTAATCCCAATTTCTGGGAATATCTGTTAAGGATTATTTTCCATTTTATATACTGTCTCTTCACACTGATAATTGTATCTTTTGTAGCTCAGATGATTTTTAATTATTAAAATAATTCATCTTACTTTTGCTATTATTAATTTCAAAGTTTATAGAGTTACATAATTCATTTAGTTCTTTGAATGACAAAGTATTGTACAGGGTAAAAAATAAGACTGGAATATCAGTGTTCTATATGTGACTATCCAGTTTCCAAAACACTACTTGCCAAAGAGAGTGTCTTTATATGTTCTTTCTCCTACTTAATTTCATAAGTCCATGTCCATTATTTGTGTGTGTGTGTGTGTGTGTGTAGTATAATTAAAGTCAGTATTTGTGTTAGGAAATCACAAACACTATTTATTTTGTTCAGAGCCATTGGAGCAAATCAGGGCTCTAATGTGTTAGAAACTGGCTAATTTAATGGAGAAAATTTCTAGCCATATTTATGACTGAGACTGAGATCTAAAGTAATATGAACAACATCTTTTGAGTAATGAGCCTGGAAGTTTTGTCAATAGCCCAAGATCAGCATATGCATATGCGTATGTCGTTGTTTAAAAATGAAAATGTGGAACCTTGATCTGTAGTCTCCTGAGTGCTATGCTTCACTCGCCAGCAGAGGCAAAGCACAGTTAGAAATCTTGGGAACATGAAATGGAGTTGTTTCTTCTGCCCTCATCATTGGATATACTTAAAAATACACAGACTCATGCACTTCCCCTCACAGCTGTTTCCATAACAGTTATTTGTGGATACAGGCTCAGACTTGTAGTAAGAGAAGCAAATAAAACATTTCTTATTTAATGGATGGGTAATGATGCCATCAGCTTTATCACTTCTGCAACGTCATCTTCAGACACTGTGTTCAGATTACATTCAAATGTGCATTTAAGTATCAGATACCATCTGAATGTCAGGGAGAGAGAGAAATTAGACTAGTCTTGACAGTCTGAAAGAAAGATGTTGTCAAAGGTCATCAATAAGTCTGACAAAAAGGTGCTCATTAACAATGTCTGTCAGCACCTCCATTTGGAAGTAATTTGGATATTTTCAGTGACCCAGTCAGTTCCCATTGGCTGGGTAGTGACCTTGACCAGGGTGAAGCCTACTTGCTGTAACTCCTACAACCTATTGTAGGTGGAATCCAGGATCACAGATGGTAGTAGGTCAGCAAAGAGGAACTTGTCTGTCACTGCTATTGAAGATGAAACTCCTCAACAGTGCAATTGAACTGGCACAGAGGTTGTGGTTCACATGAGTCATAAGAGAATTGTTCAAATTTCCTTAACTTTAAAGACATGTTGTACTCTTATGATCTCAGAGTTCATGAGTGCGATGAAAACATAGGAAAAAATAGCACAGCTACTTGAGTTTAAGAAACAACTGTACTTTTCAAAAATTAATACCCACAGCACATTTGCTGTGCATTTACCATGCATTAATTTCCTGAGCAAATAAAGAGCAATTTCTCTGTCATTTTTGCTCCATGTTTATTAACAAATTGAATTAGTTTCTACATGAGAAAATATCTTAGTCTTCTCATAGACACAGCCCTTCCCACATCACAAAATTAGTATAAAATATTTCTACTGTAGAGTACTTTTCTAAATGGTGGTTTAACTAGATTTTGAAAGTAATTATAACAATGAGAGAAACATCAACCTCATAAATGATAAAGCCTGGATCTATTTTGTTTTTTTTCAAAGTCATATATATCTCACAAAAATAAGGTACATTTATAATTGGCAAAATTTCTAATGAAAACACATGTATGCCATGCTAGAAATGTATGAATGGAAGGATTAATCAATGTGAAAATATATATAACTTTCAGAAAATGAAAGGGGTTTTAACTACCATGAAATTTCTAAGAAATAAAAAATGCTCCTTCCTTTTACCTGCCTAAGTCTAAAGCTTTCTCTATGCACTCCACCCCCCTTTTTTCGGCCTTGATTTCCTTGAAATGTTTTTATATCAAATAGGATGAAAAGGGCAAAAAAGAGGTAGAAAAAGAAATGAGAAGAAAGTAAAATATTAATAATCACCAAATAACCTTCAACAGACCAAAGAATGGAGAATTAGCAAGAGAATTCGTCTTATTCACTCTTCAACTTATTGAAAATTGACAGATGTTGCAGATGGGTTGATTCCCTGCTGTGGACTACTCAGCTTCTGCACTTACTGACACTGAGGCTCAGGACAAGGTCTTGGTAAGAACTTGTGGACTTTGCTCAGTGACAAGACAGATGATGCTTTCCTATTCTTGCCTAGAGAAGTAAATGTACTGCCAAACACAGCACAATCCTTCCCAAAGAACTCTAGCACACAGGTGTGTGTGCGTGTGCGTGGTCTGTGTCTGTGTGTGTGTGACTGTGTCTGTGTCTGTGTGTGTGTCTGTCTGTGTCTGTGTCTGTATGTCTGTGTATGTGAATGTTATAGAGTTTCTTTCTAAGTATGCTCACTTTATCTATAACATATACCATCATTCAGATGGCTTTAAAGATGACACATCTTGTTTTCTGAACGTTTCTCTCTAACAGAATTTGTGATACCTCCCATTTAGTCACAGAGGCTTTTATGATAATTGCCTTATCTTATCTAATTCTTCTCTGTTTACATCGTCCACTTCATTCCACACATTGCCGTGATCAGCAGCAACTACATTAGGCAATGAAGACTGATGACAAAATGACGTTAGCTGCAACTGAATCTGTAGGTTCAGTCAATAACTACCTGAAAATGCTGGAGAGTGGCGGGCATAGGGAATCCCACACTGTGTCAGGATAGGGACAGATTGATTTATAGCACAACAATTCAATTTTCAGATGTGGGAGAAAGTAGAAGGTGATTCAGTTGATTCAGAGCAGGAGAAACAATAATCGTATTTGTTTTTCTAAGTCATGGTTTATCTTCTAAAGATGAGCTCTAAACTTTTCTATTTTCTTGGTCTGAAAGAAATAGCCATTTCTGAAGTGCTAATACCAGTATACACAGAAATCATTTTATTTGAATCTTTATAATTCCATTGGCATAAGAGCTGTGCAGCTGTTGTTTGCAAAATTGTCATTTCTTGGGTTAAAAGTTCATCCTACATGAGCAGGGTATGGTCACTGCTCAGGAATCAGATGACCACACCAGAGAGAGCTACATTCTACATAGATCATATAATTTGTTTTGGATGGCCTTCCTTCCAGATGCTAAAATCTGCTGTATTTGTTAAGAGTTGGCTTCAGCCACATGCACTCTGGAGTTCAGATACAACAGACTAATTAAATGGGATCCATCCCAACACATATGTCTCCTGCATGCTGAAAGTGATTTAGGCTTTCAGTGTCAGAAAGTGACCTTTCCATTGGTTTGTATAGTCAGCACGCAGTAGTATTTGCAGCCCACAGGAAAACCTGCCTTGCACACTTCCCAGATGGCTCTTTCAGACAGAAATCCTTTAGAAAAGAATGAAAGGACACTTTAGTAAATTCCAAAGAGCAGTTCAGCGGTTCATAGTTTAAATTTTTTTCTTTTTCCCTTTCTCTCCTCCCTCTCTCTCTCTCTCTCTCTCTCTCTCTCTCTCTCTCTCTCTCTCTCTCTCTCTTTCTCTCTCTCTCTTTCTTTCTTTCAGAACACATTCAGAGGCCTGTTCAAGCTCCATGGGGTGTCTTTGGAGTATGTTTGGAATGTAAACATTTGCTGGAGTTGCCAACTGCCACCTGGGTTAGTATGTGACCTTTTATGGAGTTCCCAGTGAAAAGGAATCCTGGTGATCACCAGCATGTGGTTTACCCTTTACCAAAAGAAAAACAAAAGAAGTGAATTTAGTGACATCCTCAGGTGGCTGTGACTTACCCCAGGTATCTGTAACCTATGACTATGCAGAGGAACCATCACAGGTGCAGCTGTGGCACTGAGGCCTGTCTTTCTCTATTGCTTTTGTATCTTTCTCTCCTTCTTTTACCTCTAGCTCTTTCTCTTTCTTTTTCTTCTCTCTGAATTTTCTCTTGCCCTTCTTTCTCCAATCTCATTTGTACCACCATCTTTCAACATTAGCTCTGAAGTTTATAAATATAGATGGCTTCCTGGCAGGGGTTGGGGATAACAAACAAAGAAAAATGCATTCTATGTAAAACTTAAGGTATGTGTCTGGAAAAACAAAGTTTGCTACATCCAGACATTAGAATTCATTGCCACAGGTTTTGTTTTTACTTATGTAGAAGCATCATATCAGGTGATTTTGAATCGTTAATATAAGTAATAAGACATAAGATGAGCTACTTAAAGAGGTTGCTTTCCCATCTTCATCATTACAAGGGATCTAAAAAAAAAAAATGTTAGTTGGTTATGACTAGTTTAAGCAGAAATGGAGAGAAAAAAGATTACTTCTCAAATGCAGCCTTACCTGTTTTCTTAATGAGGTAAGAGTTTAAATATTCAATTTCATAACAAAGTGAAATGATATCACTGAAGCTT
Source organism: Grammomys surdaster (assembly GCF_004785775.1). NCBI lineage: Eukaryota > Metazoa > Chordata > Mammalia > Rodentia > Muridae > Grammomys > Grammomys surdaster. Next base: position 5,282,844 of record NW_021604744.1, on the reverse strand, counting down.
TTGGAGATATTAAAATGTATGGCAACTGTGAGGATTTAGCTTTCCTTCTCTTTCGGTTTATATGATTATTTTATTCATTCATTATTTCCACGATATACACAGGGACGAAACACACACACCAGCTGGCATGAATGTGTACTAAAGAAATAATCTCATTGAAACAACAATAATTTATTAATCTAATCATTAGTGTTACATATTAAAAATTAGTATAATTCTGCCCCCACTCCAATACTTGATCTCCTAAGACTGCACAAAATCCCCCATATCCATTCTTCTAGGTTCCCCCTAAAGACATGTCGCCCCCAATGTCAGCAGGAAGTAGCAAGATTTCACGAAGACCCTCTTCCTGCCGTCACCTCTTTCTAATTTTTCTTTTTTAATTAAACCAAAACGAGGGAATGTTAGTATTCTGTCTAAACTCCACCTCCACAGTTACCTGGCAGCAGCCAGGTATGCTCCTCCCCACAGTTACCTGGAAATAGGCAGGTAGCCCTGCCCACTATAAAAGGGGCTGCCTGCCCCCTCCTCTCTCTCTTGCTCCATTGATTCCTCTGCCTGCAAGTTCTCTGTCCCCTCTCCCCTCTCCCCTTCCCTTCCCCCTTTCTCCATGTGGTCATGGCCGGCCTCTACTCCTCTACCTCTCTACTCTCTCTCTCCTCTTCCCTATTTCCTGAATAAACTCCCCTCGTGGAACCGTCTGGTCTGATGTGGTCTGTTCCAAGCTGCGCACGAAAAATCTAACAATAATAGCTACAACAAAATGAATGTTGTAAAAGTTATGATAAAATTACAAATATGTATTGTAGTCTTCATTTAATATCAAAGAGTCCTCAAATAAGAAAGAAAGAGAGAAAGAAAGAAAGAAAGAAAGAAAGAAAGAAAGAAAGAAAGGAAGGAAGAAAGAAAGAAAGAAACCAGGAGAGCAAAAAGATACATGAACAAACAGGAAAAAACAAACAAATAAGCCAACAAACCAGTTAATGTCAGACAGGAGGAATGTGCTATATGAGCTGCCAGTTTGTCTAGCAAAAGGCTGGCAGCTAGGGTGACTAGGAAGAAAGCACAGGATGGAGTGTGATGAGCAGGTATTGGCACAAGGGGAGTGGCTCATGCTGATACAATGGCTGAAAGACACAACAAAGGAGCTGACTGATCATAAGCAAGAATCCTCACTCACTAACATGGGTCACAGGATGTCAATGGTTAGCTATGGCAAATGGCATAACACAGTTGGTTTCATGTAACTACAGAGGTATTAAGAGTATAGTGTTGTAGGGTCAAAAGAGGCAGAATGGATTAAGCACAGCTTAATTTGCATACACCACATGTTCCTTCCTCCTAAACCATGGTGCCTCCTGACACCTGGGGAGAATTGTGAAGCTTTATTAAAAAGTATATTGCCTTGAAGAGTTGTTCCTATGAACATATGTTCCTATGCACATATGTTCCTATGTTCAGTTTTCTGTCTGAACTCTTTATAGGAAACATGCTGAGAGACTAGTAAAGAAGAATTGGTGGTAGGAGGAAGGAGAATGGGGTTTCTAGAGTGTGAGGAAAAAGGAAAATCATTTGTCCCCAAACTGCAGGAGACACCTTGGCTTCTGGGAACAAGGCAGGCACCTGGAAAGTGGCAGACTTTCAGACAAAGACCTTGATTGACCGAGGAGGCTCCTATTTTGAGTCTTCCATCCTTGAACAGCATTATCCATAAAAATCTTGACCCTTATTCTTACGAAGTTCCTGTGGAGTAACAGCTGCCAGGATAGGATCGCCAAGACCAATCCTGGTGTTCAGAAGAAATAGTTTCTAAAAATTTGTGTGACTAATGGAGATATAACTTGTTTATGGTGACATGAGTGCAGCTCATGTCAACAAAATAGCCACAAAATCTATTCATGAGCAAACATGCATGCATACACACATACACACTCTTACACATGCACACACACATCACAAATATGCATATGCTCAGGCACAAGCACACACACATGCATATGCTCACATATGCATACACACATGCATATGCTCACATATGCATACACAGGCATGCACAAGTTTATATACACACACAGACATAGACATATACAAATAGTGGGGAGGAAGGGAGAGAGAGAGAGAGAGAGAGAGAGAGAGAGAGAGAGAGAGAGAGAG
>NW_021604744.1:5260360-5280680 GCF_004785775.1 Grammomys surdaster | reverse complement strand
GAGAGAGAGAGAGAGAGAGAGAGAGAGAGAGAGAGAGAGAGAGAGAGATTCCCAAGGTTATCAAAGGAAAGCTGAAATTGTTTGAAGGCTAAAGAGGTTAAAAAAAAAACAAACTTGGAATTAATTTAAAATATTTCAGCATTCTTCCCTTGTTGCTACACACAAAATCCTTTGAATCGTCATAAGCAATTCTGCAAAATGATCCTATGACATAAGAACATTTTATTGTATGCATGGCTTTTTTGAAAAATAATATGTATATTACCCAATCCACCCATTTAAATGTACACTCCAGTAGTTTTTGGTGTATCCAGAGTTCTACAACTATCATTTTGATTTCCTGCATTCTTCTAACTCAAGTCATCCAGGAGTCTGTAGGAGTGGCATCTGTTACTTCATTACTCTCTTATTTTTTAAATATTTCATTGGATGTGTATGCCAACATTAGTTGTCTCCCATTTATGAATTGACTAATATTTGAGCTTTTTTCACTGTTTAATTACACACACACACACACACACACACACACATTTTGACACATACTCTTCTTATTATATATATATATATATATATATATATATATATATATAATGAATCCCTTTATCATGATCAAGTAGTGTTTTACAATCACTCGGAGTCATTCCAAGCTCATATTAACTTCATTAACTATTTAGTTCCTAAATATTTTACTATAAGTTATATCCAAACGTATATCTTACTAAATATATGTTATTTCATTTTACATATTATATAAATTAAAGCTTAATAGCTAAGTGTAGCATTTTAATACATGTTGTTATATGAGTTCTCAGCCCACATGGTTTAAGCACTGTGTTGCCATACTTCCCAGTACTCACATTCCTATTTAAGGCAGTTTTTGTTTGTTTGTTTGTTTTTTAAATAATGAAGCCTCTCAAAGATTGCTGGTTGTGAGCGGGTTCAGTTTTCATTTTCTTGACACAATACCTTCTGTAAGTAAGAGATAAAGTTTGGATGGCTTTTCTTGCTTCAGTGAATTGTTACTGTCCTTTCTGTTTGTAGCACAGAGCACTAGACACTGCTCTCTGGCAGTGTTGCACACCACCACTTACTCAGCATGCCAACATAGAAACAGCAAACCAACATGTCCGGAGAGCACTCTACCAAGCAAGCATGTATGAGCAGAACACCCTGCAAATCACTGGATGTTTTTAACAAGACATTCAAGGCAAATATGTTCTCCTTCTTCCTAAGAACCCAAAGCCCTTCCATGCCCAGATAAGAGCACTCAACAATCTCTCAGGGCATAGCACTGAAGACATCTGAGCATGTCACTTTTGTAAGGATCCCTGATTCTCCTAAGAATGATACCCCCAACTCAAATAGTATGTAAATGCAAAGAGTGTTCTGTAGAAGTCCAGCATGCTGGGGGCCCCCATTACCAGAATAGAGAGAGACCCATACAAGTGAGCTTGCATGTCTGATGTAAAGCACATTAGGGAATTCTGGGTTATGTTCATCTGTAGGGTCCATCTCTACAGAGATTCCATTACTGGGGTATAGGGGCTGGAAATCTTCTGGAGAGGTTTAGAAACTGTTGCTGACCCATTGTCCTTGCCTCAGGCCAGGGGATGGAGAAGCTTCTGAGGCCTGAAGTTGACTAGAATTGTCCAGTTCTTAGAATCAGAGATTCTAATCAAAGGCCTAATCTCCTTAACTGCCGATTTGAAGACTATCATGAAATCAGCTTGGCCTTCTTACTTTCAGGCTTCTCCATGACAGTTTCCCTGACCTACTCTGACCATAGCAGGACAGTAGGAACCTTTCTCCTTTTTGTATCTTCCAAAATGGGTCTTTTTCAGCTGTGTCATTTCAAGAACAGAATTCACCAGACCCTTGTACTTTCCTTGATGTTTTCTTTAAGTGTGGAAATAGAAGAAAATCTGGTTACTAGGTAATCAGACCAGCTTTTATTTATTTAATTTTTAAAAAGAAAATTGTACCTTCTTAGGTGTCTCTTATCTTGCAGCTTCTCCATTTGTAGCAGCTTTTTAGTGATCATTTCAAGCAGCTTAAGCACTTGGCTGGTAAAGAAAACAGGTTAACTGCTTTCCATTTGGATAAAGAAATGGTTGAACTTGATATTAGTATGTTCAGCTGATTAACTTGTGACCTGCTTAAACTAACCAAGCACAGATTCTGCTGAGCTAAGTCCACAAGGGAATCAGTACAAAATGTGGGTGATGATTATCTTCAATATCCACACTAATGCAAGCCAAATGATCAGCAATTCCATATCAGAGGCATGCACACGGCGGCGAGAGGCTCTCAGTACAATGCTCTTAGAGGAATCTTTTCTCTTTACTACACTGATATTTACTAGTGGTAGAATAATCTAGCAGTAAAGCAACATCATTACATTCTCTAGCCTTCATCCAGCATATCCCAGAATTCTCACAGCTTACTACCCACTGCTCTTCCCTTCCTTCTTTGATAAGTATTGTTAACTGTCATTGGAAATAGTACTCAAACCGTACAGGGAAAGTACCTTTAACAATGTAAATTTCACTCAGGTCCAATATGAAATAAGCCTTGCTGAATTGGAAAGCTTCTTTGTTGCCTTAAAATGCTTTTACCTTGCTTCTTAATCCCATGAAAACTTAACATTCTTGGAGTTTCATTTACTGTGACCCTCACCCAGCAACGGCTAAAGAAATATGGGTGTGACCTTGTGCAACAGAATGAGACAGAAATGAAGAATTCTAAGCCTTGGCTGTGTATAGAAAGCTTGGGGATTTAGGAAGTGATTGGCTGTCCTTACACACCCTTAACCCACTGCACTTCTTAGTTCAGAAAATCTGAAAGGTTTTCTTGTCCAGCACAGATGTTAATCCCTGTTGGCAGTGAGAGATATCCAGGAATTCTGGGCTGGACTTATAATTCTCCAAGTCCCTCAGCCTGACGCAAAGCTACTGAGGAATAATGACTCAAGAAGATGATGAAGAAGTTGGCAGAATCCGGATCACATTCAAGCCAGGGTAATGGGGGTTCAGGTGGGTGTGCCTGATCATGAGGAGTGCTGTGCTGCATGTGCCACAGAGAACTTGTGGGAGCAGAGCCACAAGATGCTCCTGAGACTCGAGCCATCAAGCTGAGTCATGTATGCACAGTTAGGTCAGGGAGAATTGAATTGTGAGCCAGAGATGTTCGGTAATAATAAATAGAAATTCATACCAGGCACGACAGCAGCATTTATCACAGTCTCAGCACTTGGAAATGTTTGCTGTTAGCATGATTATTACAGCTCTGACCAGAAATCCCACTGTTGGCATATGGTGCACTCATGTTCTTGCAATACTTCCCAGAGTTCTGTCTTCTTTTTGGCATGCAGCTAGAAGATCCCCTGGCTCGCATTCTTCAGTGTTGGGTAGGCTTTTACTCTTAGGGAGAAAAATTAAAAACAATAAAATGCCACTTTAAAATTACTTCCTATTGTGCAGGAAACACAGGTAAAAATGCATAGAGAATACTGTCTCAAGAACTTAGCCTCTACAACATGCAATTTAGATGTGACTGAACCCATTTGGGGTGCTAAAGTGATTTAGATTATCTAAATATTATTTCAGTTGAAAATAATAAGAAATGTGTTTAAGTCTGATAGTGTGCTATGTTGCTTTGCAGTAAGCAGGCTATCCTCAGAAAGGTTTGAAGTACCCTAGGTGTTTTTGACACAGGACAGAGGCAGCGTTCACCACCTTGCTATATCCTCACTGGCTGACGAGAGTCAATCTATACTGCTTTGAAGCTGTTCATTTTAACAAAAGTCTTCCTGTTTACCCTAGTTCTTTGCTGATAAGTAAAAAACACTCTTCTCTTTGTTCTCTGTGGTCAGTTTTTAAGATTGCACTTCCGAGTTAAATCCCAGTGTTTGACTTATTCTCTTAAGCCAATGACTTCTAGGTCTCTTAGTGATATTGCAAATGGCAATGTGTCCTTTTGGTAAGGCCCACAACTGTGACATTGTACCATTCCCTTCTCCAGAGAGAATAAAGTTATTTCTTTAGCATTGTTCTTTTGAGTATCATAGCAATAAATAAAAAAAAACCTACCTTTTTATGTTTAATTCATGTTCAATTATTTTAACTGATATATAGAATATGAAATTGTATGGCTATATTTTCTGGTTTCAATTTGACTCAGGAACCCATAGGGTGTCCAGGAATAATAGTGAAAAGTCAAATCTTTATTTTCAGAATGGAAAGCAGAGATTCCACAATAAAAGTGTCCCAGTCAAGGAAGAATTCCCTACAGCAGTGTCTAAGAGGAAATTTGGACTTCAGTCATCAAGGAGCTGGAGTTTAGTTCATGTCCCAAATGAGAAAATCCCTCTTTGCATCAGCCATATTACTGGGCCACTGTCTGTTCCCCAGATGCCTACCGAATCCTACAGCCATACAGAAAAATAGCCCTTTCCAACGAGGGTCTTCGATTTTCTCTTGATGGGTGCTACTTAGGGACAGACAGTGATGCCATCAGTGGGAGTGTAATCTTGGATCTGTGTCCTGCTATGCCCTCTACTCACAGGATCTGAGATGCAAAGGCTCCCCACCTTCATCCCACACCATCTCAACCTTGTTCTGAGGCCAGCACTGAGGCAGTTGCAAGATTCACTAGAAGACAGCCTCTATGTGCAAAATCCTACACCCTGACTACCCCAGTGAGGGATGGATTAGATGTCGGGATGCATGGGGGAAGGTGACATTCTGTGGTCCCAAGAGAAATATGTCAGAACAGAGGGGTTACTCTTTCAAACTAATGCCTCTCAGGCCTACTCTGTCCTGAAGACTGTTCTTTTCTTGCCAGAAACAGGTGCTATGATGGACTGCACAGAGTCACAGCATTTCCTAGAGGCTTCCTCTGGGATCTCCACCAAGCAGGAGGACCATCCATGTGAGACTAATCTGAGCAATAGCTTGGCCTCATTTCTCAACTCCTGATTGTGGCTTTGTTTACAAGGCTACCTATTTTGACTTCTGACAGGTATTAACGACTGTCCCTCCCCCTCCTCCTGCCCCACTTCACAAAAGGTCATGTGGTCAGAGACAGTGCTGGAAGGTTCATGTGTAGCCATGTTGTGATCAGTTAGAAATGTTTTGGAGGTCACACAGTTTTTTGTTTTTGTTTTTTCGTTTACTTGTTTTTTTTTCTGCTCTAAGTTTCCATCTGTCAGTCCTGGTGGCTGTATCTTTCAAAGCTAAAATCCAGATGTTTGAGTCATGTTTTTGAAATCAAGAAGAGCCAGGACTTATGACTAATATTCCTGATTTCGAGTCTTTGAAGGTTTGTTCTGGACATATTCCAGAGAATTTTGTACCTGAACATGGATGCACAGTCCAGCTTACTACTGATACAGGTCTGAGCACTGCTAAGAGAGGCTTGCTTGGTACCTTTGACGCTTACAGAGTCAGTGGACTTGCTCTGGAACTCTCTAGCCCAGCCCATTTGTAGTGTCCCCTTCACCTCCCCCCAATTGACACAGCTTTAAAACTTCATTACTTTTATTGAGAAACAAATAGGAGTGCAGAAAAGACACCTCCCCTGTATTCCTGGGGGTGGGCAGAAAACATAGGTCAGGCGTGAGGACGGTTTTCTCCCCCAGGATTAGCTAGATCTACTTATGACTCAGACACTGCCTGGTCACCTACTCCAGTGGCATACCTGATTTACAATGTCTGCCCTAGTACGTGGGTGGAAGGATCTTTCTCTTGCCCCATTGCACACTGGAGAGGCCCTGGGTACCCAATGTGGGGACCCCATGAACAGTACCGTATGGCTCCCTGCTGAGCCACTGTGCATTGTGGGATCAGAACTGCTCCTCTTTGGTGACTAGAAATCCCTGCTGTGGTTTTGTTGGACAGGTCCAGGTGACTGCTTCCCATCCAAAGCCCTTGGTGAAACTTCTGTGGGTCCTTTGCCAAAATCCCAAGGCAAAATCCAAGGCAAAATTCAAAGGACATTTCCATCAATTTCCCAGTTTCATTTTCCATAGGAACTTTTTAAAAAAAAACCTAGCTCTCAACATGCTTCCATGTTCAGTCTTTCCTGAATAACTACTGTGAAGTATTACAGTTGTACAGTTCCCAAACTGGTCTTTTCTTGCTTGGTTGAAACTTTGTTATGTATTTTATAAGGTATAGATTCTATATTGTAATGTCTTGTGCAAAATAAAAAATAACGAAATTATAAATTTTATTGTTTTAACATGTATGCATGTTTAGTGATTTTACATTTTAAAATAAAATTTATGATTCATTAAAAATATATAAAGTTTACTGTTATCCCAACTGAATCATCTTGGCAATGACAGACTTATACACACTTAACAGGTATCAGGTGACATTTTGATCCATATATTCATTGTGCAAAATTAACTCAGGTTAAACATATCTGACCCTTCAAACACTGTTGTTGTTATGCTGACTCCATTTAGAACCAGTTCTTATAACTGTGAAACTACTACCATGACATTATTTGATCTACGTGCTAGTGAATGCCATGCCAAAACGTTTTCCTCAATTGTTAGCACTCTGACCAACTGTTCTCAGGTTCTAGCCTCTTCTGTCATAATTCATTCTTCTCTCAACTACACTGTGATCAAGGTAAAGAGAAAGAATCAACAAATGTGACTATGTCATTTCTGTGCATGTCTTATCTCACTTACCATAATGACTTTCAATTGTATCTACGTTGTCACATTGACAGGGCCTTGTCATTTATAGTGAATACAATTCTATTGTGGATGGGTACCATATTCTCTGTTTATCTGTTGTGCCCGCATTTCTCTTAGACAGGATAAATTGTGGGTCAAAAGTTTTGTGGGTTGGCTGGTATCTCTATCATTCCACTGGAACTCTGTCTGGCCAGGATGCAGGCCCCTCTGGCTACATACCCCTAAAGTTGTGAGTCATAGATAAGATCAACCCCATTCATTCCTGGGAGCCTCCTCCTTCCAAAGTCTCCATCTATTACTGGATATGCATCCTACCTGCTCCACCTATCCCTTTGCCCCTCCCTCACCCAACCCAGAACCCCCACACCCCTCTTGATCCTCAATCCCATCCAGTTCCCTCCCCCTATCTGTACTATACAACCATTCCAGTCCCTCTTCGAAGTAAGGCATATCCTTTCTTGTGCCCTCAATCCTGTCCAGCCTCCTTGGAGTTGTGGTGTATAGCATGGGCATACTGTATTTTATGGCTAATATCCACTTATAAGTGACTACATACTTGGATGCCCTTTTGTGACTGGGTTACTTCCATCCAGATGATATTCTAAGAACCATCGATTTACCTGCTAAATTCCTAATGTCTTTGTTTTTTAATAGCTGAATGGTATTCCATTGTGTAGATGTACCACAATCTTTATTCATTCTTCAGTTAAAGAACACATCTGGGTTGTTTCCAGTTTCTACAAACAAAGCTGCTATGAATACAGTAGAGTAAGCCTGAGCTGAAAGAGCCTCTTTTGAATATATGGCCGGGAGTTAGAGCTGGTCTTGAGGTTTAACAATTCCCAGTTTTCTGAAAAACTGCAAAATTGATTTCCAAAGTGGTTGTTCGAGTTTGCATTCCCACAAGCAATGGAAAAATATTCCTCTTGCTCTACATCCTCTCCAGCATGTTCTACCACTTGAGATTTTTATTGTAGCCATTCTGATGAGTGTAAGATGCAATCACAGAGTTGTTTTGATTTGCATTTCCCTAATGACTAAGGACTTTGAACATTGCTTTAAGTGCTTGTTGACCATTTGAGGTTCCTCTCTTGAGACTTCTCTGTATAACTTTGTGCCCCAATTTTTAATTGGATTATTTGGGTTGTTAGTGTTTAACGTCTTGAGTTCTTTATAATTTTTTGAATATTACCCCTCTTAAGATGGAAGGTTACAAAGATTTTTTTCCTCAGTCTGTAGGTTGCTGATTTGTCTTATTAAGAGTGTCCATTACCTTACAGAAGGTTTTCAGTTTCATGAGTTTCCATTTATCGATTGTTATCATAGAACCTGAGCCATAGGTGTTCTGTTCAGAAAAATTGTCTCCTGTACAATTTTATGTTGAAGTTCTTGATCCACTTGGGCTTGAATTTGTACAGGGTGATAAATATGGATCTATTTTCATTCTTATACATATCGATATCAAGTTAGACCAGTACCATTTGTTGAAGATGCTTTTTTTCCCCATTGTATGGTTTTGGCTTCTTTATCAATAATCAAGTCCATGGGCATGTGGATTTATTTCTGGTCTTCTGACTTGATACCATCTATCAATGTGTCTGATTCTGTTCCAATATTATGTAGTTTTATCACTATTGCTCTGTACTATATTTTGAGGTCAGGGATGGGGATTCCTCCTAAAGTTTATTTTATTGCTCAGAATTGCTTTGACTATTCTGGGTTTACTGTTTTTCCATTTGAAGTTGAGAATTGCTCTTTCAAGATCTATAAAAATTGTGTTGGAATTTTGATGGGATTTCATTGAATATGTAGATTGCTTTTAGTAAGATGGCCATTTTCTATATCTTAATCTTACTTTTCTATGAGCATGGGAGATCTTTACATATTCTGTTATCTTTTTCAATTTCTTTCTTCAGAGAGTTGAAGTTCTCATTATGCAGGTCTTTTGCTTGTTTGGTTAGAGTTATACCAAGAGATTTTTATATTATTTGTGACTATTATAAAAAGTGTTGTTTCCCTAGTTTGTTTCTCAGACCGTTTATCATTTTTATAGAGCAAAGGTGCTGATTATTTTTTGAGTTATTTTCGTAACCAGCCATTTTGCTGAAGCTATTTATCAGCTGTAAGAGTTTTCTGGTAGATTTTTTGGGTTGTTTGTGTATATTATAATCTACAAATAGTGATACTTCGATTTTTTCCTTTCCAATTTGTATCTCCTTGATCTTTAGTTGTTGCTCTGGCTAGAACTTCAAGTACTATATTGGATAAATAGGGTGAAAATGGGCAGCTTGTCTTGTCCCTGATTTTAGTAGAATCACTTTAAGTATTGTTCTGGCTAGAACTTCAAGTACTCCATTGAATAAATAGAGTAAGAGTGGGCAGCCTGTCTTGTCCCTGATTTTAGTAGAATTGCTTCAAATTTCCCTCCATTTAGCTTGATGTTGGCTACTGGCTCCCTGTATATTGCTTTGATTATTTTTAGGTATGTGCCTTGTAGACACATACTTAAAAATTGATCTCTCTAATACTTTCAACTGGAAGGAGTGTTTGATTTTGTCAACGGCCTTATCAGCATTTAATGAGATGATCTCATGATTTTTTTTTTCAGTTTGTTTATATGGTGGATTACATTGATGAATTTTTATATATCAAATAATCTATGTGTCCCTGTGATGAAGCCTACTTAATCATGATGGATGATGTTTTGGATGTGTTCCAGAATTCTGTCTGCTAGTATTTTTGTATTAATTTTCATAAGAGAAATCAGTCTGAAACAGAGATATATTTTAATTAGATTGATCTATTAATTAGCTTAACATAACATATAATAGATATCATAATATATACACATATATATTTTAAAACAACATACTGTAATCCATAAATGTATACAAATATTTTACCTCCTTTTAAATAATCTATGTATAAAATAAATTAAATAATATATAGGCATTTGGTATAGAAAATAGAAATATAGATGCCTTTTATGTTGATTCTGACCATTCTGCTTTATTGAATACATTGATTAGTTGTGAAGTTTTGGTGAGGCCTTAGGCCATACAAAATGTGGTATTTCATGATATATTGACTGGGATAACTTCAGTTTTTTTTTCTGATTTGGACATCTTTTATTTCTTACCTGATCTTTATTTTTACCAGAACTTACTAGAACTACATTGACAAAGTACTTAGAGTGGACATTTTTGCCCTCACTAAATCTTAAAATAATACTTTCAAGACTTTTTACCATTTAACTAAGATGTTAACTATGGGATTTTCAAAACTGGCTTTTATGGGTTTGAATGAATTTTTCTCTGAGTCTTTACTTTAAAAGCATGTTAAATTTTGTCAAATACATTATATAATTTATCAATCACTATACTAGTGTAAGGTATCACGTTAGCTGACTTGCTTTTGTATCCAAAGACAAACCATTTGTTTGATGTTATATGATCTTTTGGATGTGCTATTGGATTTTGCTCATAGCATTTTATTGGGAACATTTGGTCTCATGTACATCATAGGTATTGGTCAATCGCTTTCTTGTGGTGTCTCTATCTGGCTTTGGTATCAGTGTAACTCTAGCTTCAGAAAGAGGAGTTTGGAAGTCTTCCTTCCATTCTATTTTACTATGAACTATGTGTGAGGTAGAGTGTGTGGTTTTATATACTATGTCATAGTCTATGTCTTTTGAAATGTTAACTTACTAAATCTTAACCCAGGGAATCAGATTTCATGAGTATAACTATGTAAGAGATGAGCAAACTGAAGGCAGAAAGTTTAATGTTTCTCCCAGTGTCGCAAATGTAGTAAGAGATGGATAAAGAATTCACATGAAGACATTTTGGATCAAGATTGTCCTGATGTGGCAAAGAGAAAAAAAGATATTAAGTCTATGTCAATTCTAGTAACTTAGAAAAGCCAAAACAAGTTTATGTGGTGTAAGAAGTATTCATACTAGCCTAGTTCTATATTAAATTACATGAGCTGTCTACCAAGAAGTTGAAACTCAATAGTTGAAGACCCTCAGATTCTATTACAACCTCCAGCTCAGCTTACTTTCTCTTTCTTTGGAGTATCAGAATTCTCTTATCTACTAACAGAGCAATTGCTTTGAACACAGGTTACTGTTTGTAGTTTTTTGCATTATTTGGTTGAAATAACCTTGGCAGACAAGCATTAGAGTCAAAATAGTCCCAACAAATGCATTTGGCTTCACTGGATTACTTTGGTGATATCTTATGCTAAGTTATTACAGTAACATAGTTGTGTCTTTACAAAGTATAGGAGAAGAATAAACATGGGTAGCATTCACTGCTGAGGCCATTCTCGTGGAAGTAGGTGTACCTACTGATTGATGTCAGCAGAAGAGAAAAGAGCTCAATAAAACTACCTGGAATAATACAAGGCTCTACACTCATTCAAAGAAACAAAAAGTTCATTTCTGAAATAGGCTTTCAGAGGAGTGAAATGAAACAGTAAGCAGGACAAGTTTAAGTCACATTTTGATAAAGACTCTAGAAGTCATTCTTCAAACCTGTGTTCCTCCTATCTGATACCAAAAGTGAGACTCTTGCCAGGGGCTGTCATCAGACACTTCCATTCCTGTAACAGTAGAAAATTCCATTCTTTGAGTTTGAATGAGGCAAAAAGCAGAAAAACAAAGAAATTAGAACTTTAACACAACGGGACAAGTGTTTAAGAGATCAGATCTTATGTGGGGACTTACTGAATCATGAATATTGAGTTAGAATACATGGGTTTTGAAAACTTGCCAAGAGATGCTGTCATAATGTGGCACTCAGGCATCATCAAAAACGTAGCAGTACAGAAACTGTCATAAAATCCTAGATACCTGCTTTTTAAATTTTCAGTACAAACACTTATTAAAGGAAATTGTTATTACATTGTGTGTGTGTGTGTGTGTGTGTGTGTGTGTGTATGTGCATGTGACATGTGGAGATCAGAGGACAACTTACAGGATTCAGTTCTCTTTTTCTATCATATAGGTCCTGGGCATTAAAACTAAGTTGGTCAGGCTCTGAGCAATAACTTTTATCCACTGAGCCATCCTGCAGGCCTGAAAATTTTGACTAGTCTATATGATGAGATTTATCCAGGCTCTGGAAATAGTGATATATTTTCTCTTCTACACTTGGCACTTTAATCATTCTTTGGCACCACCTCGGCTCGCCCCTGTTGCAGCCTCTTTAAAGGTCTCCCATAGGATGAAGGGTGCTAACCGCCAAGTCTGCTTTTGAAAGCTCCATTTTCTCTTGGCTTCTGTGACTGCTCTACTCTAGCATTCCTTCCAGTCTCTGTCAGAAGTGTTTCCTCTTCCAGCCCATCATTAAAGTCAGTGCTCCTCAGATTTCTGTTTAGACTACTTTATATTTTCACTGATTCTCTTGTTTTGAGTAATCTCATGCAAGTCCTTGGCTTTAATTATCTCTAACCAATTAGTCACATGATCAAACCCCTTTCCTGCCGCTTCCCTTCTCTCTAGTCCCTTCTCATTACAAGATCTGTATGCACCTCAAAACTAGCAGCATCTCAAGAGATGAGCATAATGAATCTACATGTTTCATTTCCAGTTAATTTTAGTTCTACAATGACTATGTAAATGTTAAGTACATCAGTCTATCCACCCAATTATACACGAGACTACTTTTAAAAGTTCCCTATAAATCTTAATTCAATTCCTTTTGTATTTCTTGGACAGAATTTATGTCAGTTTCAAACTTCCGTGTCATAGTTCAGATTGCCAGTATCTTACATCAAACTTATTAAAACATCATTCATTTAATGTTCTACAGTAGAATATTTCTGCAATATTATTGACAGTGTCAATCTCCTTTTTAAAAATTATGCATTGTCCCCAGTGAGTCCAATACCCATTAGCTAGCTTTTTGGGGCCTTGCCCTGCTCACACTCTTCTTCTTACCAGCCCCCACTAGTCAATCTCTAACTCCCTTTAAAGTTATAGCAAATGAGCTCGGTTTGGCTCTTTTAGCTCTCTCTGTCTTTTGAATCTTCAGATAATTTTTAACTCTGTCCAGAACTGGCCCTTATTTCATTTCATCATAGCTATGTTTTTCATACTTTCTTGTTCCTTGGTCCCACAGGCTCCGGTACTGCCTGTACCACAGGAGGTAACAATACATGGCCATGTCCTCTTCCCTTATTTGCCTGCCCACGAAATAAAGTTTACTTGGACTCATCTTCCTGACAACAGGCTAAGTGGAAGAGTTATTCACTCTTACCAGCAAAGAAGGAAAAGCATAAGATGGAGAGTTGTAGAAATGTGCTAAACTAATCATCTCCTGCCTTACCTCCTAGGTATTGTTTTACTTTTGTAGTTATATTAACTTTCTTTTATTAGAAATAAAAGCCTTACATGTTTACCAAACAAAATTACTAAGTTGAGTTATTGGGTAGAAATGAAATAAAAAAATAATTCTTACTATAATTTACTTTATGGCTCCAAAACAAATTTAATATAGTGTTATTTCTATAGACCTATAGATCACTGCAGAAAAGTAAAAATCTATACTTTAAAAACACTAAGGAGCAATATCATACATATGTATATGAAATATTTTTATATTTATGAGGGAAACCAATAGATACATGTTTGCAATTAATCTCTCTAATTTTAACAACTTGGTATTTTTGTTTCAGTCAGTGAATACTTATGTGTATGTAATTCTTACATTAAGATAAAAATAATAGAGTCTCTGCATTTTCAGGTTGGCATACTTAATACTAACTGGTAAATAATAAATGACCCATTTTTAAAAGAATTTATTAATGAATCATTATTTAGGGTATGAAACACATGTCACATAATGTGTATAGATAAGAAGATGGTCACTATAAAGAAACAAGCCATACTTTGACTAAACCACACTGCTGCCACTTTGTTAATGGCAGGAGCAGCTAAAATTCTTGATACAGCATGGACTGTAGTTCTCAGACTGCACTTTAAATCTAGATTTATCGATTCTATTATGACACTTTGCATTCTGTCTCCCCATTTCCTCTTATTTCCACCTAAGACAACTACTAGTGAAAAATGTTTTTGAGCCATTTACATGGGTTATTTCCTATTTTTATAGCCCTTTTTATGGTAATAGGCAAACTCTCTATGGCTGCTCCAGAATGTCTCTGGTAATTTTGTCTTATCTCACTGACTAGTGAAACACCTCCTCAAAAGTATTATTATATGCCTCTTATTTCCTCCATAGCAAACAAGATGAATCCAGACACAGCAGATATTCAATAAATATGCTTTGATTAATTTGAGTGTACATGGACTCTCTTCTGTTTAATGTTTATAGTATTAATCACCATCTGTGGCTCTACTGAATTTTTCTATAGTTACATACAAACCAATCATGTAATTTCAGATTTCCCTCTTTATGTCTGTGAAGCTTTCAGATTAATGGAGACCTATATATCAGATTTGTAGATACCTGTTCTTATGTTTCTTTGTGCTCTATTCCTTCCTACCACTCTCTTGTTGATTTATACACTATTATGGGGGTGATAAATATAAGCAATAAACAAATGCTCTTTTATGTAGTGCAATATACAGTCCTACAAAAAAATATTCCTATGTCTTTAACCTACAGCTCTATTCTTCAGGAATATTATGACGTTTTAAATGTTTAAACTTTCAAAGGTTTTCTTTTAAAAAGAATTTCTAGTGTGTTATATTCCAGAGGGCATGCTCTAGAGAAAACAGAAAATAGTACTTTTATGTGATACATGCTTCATTTAATTAAATGAAAGCTTGGAAATAATGTGATAGATGAAATGTCTGCCCTACATCTGGCTGGAAGAAATGAGGAAGGGCAGAAACAACAGGTGTTTAAAAGACAAAAAGGAGTCAGCTGGTTTGCTCTCCTATCAGCTCTAAAATTATTTACAATTTAATTCATAAAACCAAACAATAAGGGCCACTCATTACTCTTCTCCTCTCTTGGGTCAAGTAACCCCAAATAGCTGTTTACATACAGGTCAGGAATCCCCACCATGATCTGAATTCTTACGATGAAACCTTAATTCCCAATGTGATGATACATAGAAAAAGGGTCTTGGGGAGGGAATTAGGATAGGATAAAAGCATAAGTATGAGAAGCCAGGTTAATGGGTTTACCTCCATTTGTAGAAAGACACCAAGCATTCTTTGTTTACTACCTATCATGTAATGTCACTATGAGAAGATTATTGTAATTCAGGAAGACAGTGGACAGCAGACTGTGACTATTCTGTCACCTTTATCTCAGACCTCCAGCCTTCAGGCTGGAAAGGCAGTTTTTCAAGCACAGCTTTCTAGTGTCTCAGTGGTACTGACTATTTCATATCTCTGTGACAGCAGAATGATGATCGAGGCTGGAACCATCCAAAAAGCTCCCCTTCACTTTCATGTTGAAGAAGATGGAGGATTCATCTATTAGTTGGGAATGGTGCTATTATGAAATAATAGTCATTTTCCTCTCTTTATGTTGTCTTTCACACGAGGTAGCCAAGCTGATCTTATAATGACCTAAAGATTCAAACTGTTCTGTTTCAAGAGAAAAACAACGCTAGGTTATAGGTTTGACCTGTGTTAGGCAGTATCATTTTCAGCACATGCTCTTAGCTAGAAATTAATTATCGAAGCCAGCCCATACAGAGGGAGAACCAGATCCTTCCCCATTAGAAATATCAGAAAACGTGGCTCTAAAGCAACTATAGGCACCCTGTAGAAAATATCTGCATCTGTTCAAATGGTGTTAATTGGGAGAATAGGTTAAAGAAAGCTTATTTAATAAAAAACAAAGTGAGAGAATGACTACAGAATGGTTAAATTATAGAAGCCAGGTGAGTGCTGAATTCCTCGTCACCGACTCATACATCTGCTTTGATTTACTTCTCGCTGCGGTACTAGGAAGAGTCCCATTCAGTTCCCATTCTGTCCTAACTCTCCCGGGCTCTTGTGTGTTCTTCTTAATGAATGCACTAGATAAGCCAAACCTTATATCAGAGTACAAAACAGACAACATTTCCATCTTCTTCAAACTTTGAGGAACTCTTGCCCCATCCTCAGGGAACATCTTTGATGTTCATATTTGTTTATAATGCCAGATACGGTCAATTAGTGCTAGAATTTATGTTAACGAATTGAATAAACCTTTCAAAGTCAGCAGCCTGTTCATGCCATAAAATGACTTGCTCTTTGTTTTTTTATTCTCATTTTCCTTTCTCACTGAGTTAACATTAGATTTTGTCTGCCATCTAGTGGAATACTGACAAATCACATGTAAAATTTTTCTAAATTTTTTAAAACCACCCTTGTCGTAGTTCAAACCTATTTATCTGTATATATAGTAAGTTTCTATCTTGGTTCAAACTTGTTACATTATATGTCTAGAAATTTACTGATTTTAGATGGTCTTGGGTTTTTTGTTGTTTGTTTGTCTTTTTCAGAATATATTTCCAAAACAGTATGTAACTACCCTCCGGAATCTGTAATACTAGTGTTTTTATCTCTGCCCCTGCCCCACACCTCTCCCTTCCTTCTCTCTCCTCAGTTTGGCTGCTTGGTCCATCTCCTCAGTCTTTGTAAAGAATCAAATCTTTGTTTTAGCGATTAGTTTTACTGCCTTTTAGTTTTTATCATTGCTTCTGTCTTTGTCTGACTTAGAATTTGTCTCATTCTGCTTTTCTTAAACCTCAAGTTTCTTCATTTAGATATTTATTTTAATTTTCTAATATCTAATGTAGGCATTCACAGCTTTCAAATGTCCTTCATTGTCCAACTTTTGTTACCATTCAGTAACTAATGAGCTACAATTTTGCTTTTATTTGGCTGGGGTGTTGTCCTTTTTAAATTTTTTTTTCATTTTTGTCAATTTCTTGTTGATTTACCTATTAGCTCCCTGATCATTTAATAGTTCATTCCTTAATCCCCACTTGTTTGGCTGTCTTCTTTAGTTCAGTAGATTGAGGGGTTTTTTTCGAGTACTTGAGTTTATTTTGAATTATTTGAGGTTTGAGGTTTTGAGTTTATTTCTCTGTGACCAGATAAAATGTACAATTATTTTAATTTTATCATGACAAATTTGTTAGATCTTGTAAAACATTTTGTATGCTTAGAAGAATGTATATAATCTGAGGCAACTGAATGGAATATTGTGTGAGATTCCTTAAGTCCATTTGATGTCTACTGTCATATGATTCTATGTACTATGTATGTATGCATGTATGCATGTATGTATGCATATAGCGTGTGTCTGTAGTGTGTATTATGGTGTGTGTGTGTGTATGTGTGTGTGTGTTTGTGTGAAGTGGATCAAGGTTCTGGGTTGATCTGGTAGGATATTGCAGTCACTTGCTATTGTTGTGTTGAGGATTGTTCCACCCTTGTTTTATGACACTGGATGTGTCAATATCCACAGGAGTTCACAGCAGGACTTAGAATGGCAAGATGCAGCTGTGGATGGACTAAGTAGAACAGCACAAACTCTACTTTCTGAAGAGAAGACATTTGGCTGCTAGCACTTTAGAGAGTCAGCCAGTCCAGCTTCAAGTACTTCACTTGGAGTGCTGAGGCTGCAATGTGCAGGGTAGAGCAACACAATGAAGTCTTTGATTCCCTGGAACATATAGTGTATGCTCTGCCCATAGAATACAATAGCTGGAATCCCAGAGTTGTTCCGGAGCCATCTGTGGTGCCAGAATGTGCAATTCCTCTGCTTTGTTAGATGTCATGAATGTAGGTTTCTACCTTAACTGTGCAGAATAGTACTTTTCACTAATTTGAGACATACAACATCAAGGACAATACTATTTAATCTTGACACTATTGGGAGAGGGTATCAGGAACTGGGATGGGGATTCATAGCATAGCCTGACCATTCAGGTATGATGTACTATCTAGTGAGAAAAGAGCACTGTATTTAACCCCAGGAGAAAAGGAATGAAAAGGTTGGTTGTTGCTGATAGGAGCCTGATATAGCTGTCTCTTGAGAGGCTTTGCCAGAGCCTGACAAATGCAGGAGCAGCCAATCACAGCCAACCATTGGACTGAACATGGGATGCCCAATGGAGGAGTTAGAAAAGGGACAGAAAGAGCTAAAGAGGTTTGCAACCTCATAGGAAGAACAACAATATCAATCAACCAGACACCCCAGAGCTCCCAGGGACTAAACCACCAACAAAAGAATACACATGGAGTGCCCCATGGCTCCAGCCGCACGTGTAGCAAAGGATGGCCTTGTCAGACCTCAATGGGAAGAGAGGCCCTTGGTCTTGTGAAGGCTTGATGCCCCAGTGTAGGGGAATGTGAGAGCAGTGAGGTGATAGTGGGTGGGTGGGAGAGCACCCTCATAGAAGCAGGGAGAGGAAGTATGGGGAAGGGAGGTTCCAAAGGGGAAACTGGGAAAGGGGATAACATTTGAAATGTAAAAAAAAAAAAAAATCCTTCCAAAAAAGTCTAAAAAAAGAAATCTAAAAAATGAAAAAGATTGATTGTCCATATAGTCCTTGGACTAGAACTTGCTCCAGCACTTAGTCTAATTTAGTGCCAAAGCACCATGGTCGGGAGAGGGCACACCGTCAGCTAGATCTTTAGGTCAGCTCATCCACATGCTTAGAAGCACTGTCAGCAGGGTTCAGAGCATGTGGAGGCATTAGAAATGGGAGTAGAAACAGTAGAAATTGGAGGTGTCCTAAGAAGGAAAGAAGCTGTGGGGTCTTGTCCAAGTCTTTCCAAAGGGAGAAATCCTTTCTGTCTCTCATTTGAACCTAGAAGTGGGGTGAAGTGACAGGATAAGATATTTTCTTTCATTTTGTATGTTATTTGGACATTTTGATTTCTATACTTTGTGGGATTGTTGATTTTTTAAATCTTCTTCCTTTAGTTCTGCTCTCTCTCTCTCTCTCTCTCTCTCTCTCTCTCTCTCTCTCTTTCTCTCTCTCTCTCTCTGTGTGTGTGTGTGTGTATGTGTATGAACATTAGGAAATTCTGGTTAACCATCTTTCTGTGTTCTGTTTGCTGCTGCTGTGATTCTTTTGTCTCAATACTCACAAGGTATGATTGACCCTGCTCAGTTTCCTGGAGAGTCTCCCTGCTGTAAGAGCGGTGTACTAGTTAATTCTGTAGCTCAGTTTCCTGGATAGTCTCCCTGCTGTAAGAGCGGTGTACTAGTTAATTCTGTAGCTCAGTTTCCTGTATAGTCTCCGTGCTGTAAGAGCAGTGTACTAGTTAATTCTGTAGCTCAGTTTCCTGGATAGTCTCCCGGCTGTAAGAGCGGTGTACTAGTTAATTCTGTAGCTCTTGGTACAACCAAAAGGCGTAGAGCACTCAGAAGAGAAAGGAGTTACCTTGATTCTTGGTTTCAGAGAGTTACATCCATAAGAATGTGGGAGATATGACAGAGAAGGTCACTGTGGGCAAGGATGTAGAAGACATGAGATGAGGAAAACATGAAGGTACTAGAACAATATACCCATAAATATCCATCATGGACACCTAATCTCTCTATTAGCGTCTCTTCTCAAAGTTGCCAGAAGCTCTCCATATAGAGCCACCAGCTAGGGAGCAAGTATTGTAAATAGGAACCTGAGGAAGACATTGTAGTTTCCAACTCCAGCAAACTGAGACTTTTATTACATGTTCAAAGTCATTTTCATGGAATGATATATATTTGTAGTTTTCAGGAATCTTAAAACTCATAGTTGTGCACAATGGGTGTCTGGTGATAACAATTTTAAAATAGAAATACAGGACCATTCTTTTTACCACAATGCAGAAACTTAGGAAAGTCTTCTTGGACTTCATAAGGAGTGGCCCAAAGGCCTCATGTCACCAGTGTAATTTAGTTATAGCTGCATTGTTAATTTCTCATATGGCTTAATATAACTCAAAAAGAAAAAAACACTAGAGTACAATGATACTGGGATTTGGTGCTATATAGACACAAGGTAAAGAATGGACACTGGATTTGTTTAATCCTTTAGGTTTACACAATGATTGGGCATGTATATGTTCACATGGGAAAACCACCTATCAGTGAAACAACGTCACTTTAGGTTCTTATATAAACTCACCTGTCCATACACAACTACATATGTCAGCATATTGGTCTGTGAGTAAATCAAAAGGACTCCCTGAATTTCTCAGCCATTTTATACTTCACAATTTTGTATGTAATGGAAAAATTTTGCTATGATTCAGACAGTTAAAGTTCAAGTGAATTATTAAGTTATTGTACTATATTTACTGAGAAGAAACCTTAAAATAATGTTTTATTTGTGTTGATATTTGTACAATATGAATTCTATAAGTCCACTACTAAAGATATCGTCTAGAGATAGTATGTGTTTCATACATAAATTTACAAAAGTACTGAAGTAAGAGAATTTTGGTGCCTAAGAACATTGATATTGTTTGTCTGGTGACTACAGTTCTATTAATGTTCAATACTTCCTAAAAAATTATTATAAGGACATTTCCCCATAAAGTATCTGTTGTCAAATAGCTAAATATGGTAGGAGACACCATGTATGGGGTGCTTTAGTTCTTAAATGTGAGGATTTGGTTATATCAACATATTTAAACTT
>NW_021604744.1:5231831-5260260 GCF_004785775.1 Grammomys surdaster | reverse complement strand
CTCCTCCTCCTCCTCCTCCTCCTCTTCCTCCTCCTCCTCTCCCTCCTCCTCTTACTCCTCCTCCTCCTTGGTAATTTTCATAGGTGTGTGCTAATCTTAGTGATAAGATTCATAAGACATTTTTATTTCCAGGTATTTCCTGTGCTCTCATCATATTTACACTTATGTGTCCTCCCTTCCTCTCTCTGTAGATGTGTAATTGAGGAGTGTGGCACACAGTGCAGAGATAAAAGTATGCAGTCATTGCCAGTGTGAGACAACTACCAGACCTATGAAAACATGAGAGAAGAGAGCATGAATGGCATTTCTAATGCTGGTATGCTTGTTTGTATGCACACATGAGTATATGCACCTGTCTGTTTATGTGTGTGTGATCTATTTCCCCTAGTTTTCCTCTACAAGAGAATACTTATTTTATTTAAATGTATGTGTGTGTGTGTGTCATGGACACTCATACTTATGACTACAGGTGCTCGAGGAGGTTAGAAGATGGTATCACCCTTTTGAATTGTGAATATCTAAGTTATCTCACCTTATATATGATTATATATGGCATATATCTACTTTTCTGCCAACAAAATCATATTATTCCTCAATCCTGAATAAACCTCCATTGTGTCTATACAATATACACTATATAGAATAACAGTTGTAGTATATATCACATTCTCTTTGTTTTCTTATGGTGAAGACCTAGGTTGATTCCATAACATGCATTATAGAAGTGCTACAACACTAAGAGACGCAATGGTGCTTCAAGAAGTGTGGCTAGCACAAGATTTTTGTAGCTATTGATAGCTCAAGAGACAACCTGAAAAGCTTTCAGTTTGGAGAGATTCTTTAATTCTTTAAATTAGCATTTCAACTGTATGCTTTGAAAACTGTATCTTCATGACATCTCCAAGGCACTCCAGTCACGTTCCTGAAGTCTGTCTGAAGCCAGGCAGCAAGGAGGCTGCCTACAGCTTCCCATCTGCTCTTATCTCTTATTCTAACGTTGACATGGATCTGAAGGCTCCTTTCTGCTTCTACAGATTATGCATCATTGTCTGAGATGTCCAGATGACAATTCTGGAAAGCTGAGATAGAATTACATACATATTGTAAGATGATGACTAAAGTTGGCCCTGGGTGAAGAAATTAAAGGAAGGTTTACTATTTACCAACCTCTTTGAGGTCTAAGAGAATTTCACAGAGTACAGCAAGAACTTTAAGGAACATTTGGTGGTGAGCTTACAATGTAGCTGTGAAGTCAAGGAAAGAGACATCTAGTGTAAGTAAAAATCATGAAGTCACTGTTGGATTTGGATGTATGATTTGCCAGTGGAATCTTGAGAATAGGGAGCCAACTGATGTTTGAGACACTAAGCAAGCAATTTGTAGGAATCCTTTTATACACTTGGCATTTTAAAATCATACACAAATTAAATAATTAGAAACTATATTTTCTTCCAGGTTCTTCATAAGAAAAACATTCCTAATTCCTATTCAGGGAAGCATAAGTAAATTTTCAATAGTGATAAATACCTTATTCACTATGTATACAAGTCTAAGTCAAATCTACTTTTAATATTTAAAATTCAGACATCCTACAAAAGACACTGAACTTTGGATTGTGTTCATTGCTTCTATAATGTGTCAATGGATTAAATGGTTAATAATAAATGTTTACCCAGTTGCTGGTATTAATGATTAAAACTCTACCTCAATCTGTCCATTTCATAGTTACCCTTGTATCTGTACCTTTTTTTCTCTTTTATTTTTTATTGGATATTTTATTTACATTTCAGATGTTATCCCGTTTCCACATTTTCCCCCACCCAGGAACCCCCAATCCCATTACCCCTCCTCCTGCTTCTATGAGGATGTGCCCCCACCCACATCCCCACCTTTGAATTCCCCCACACTGGGGCATCCAGCCTTCATGGGACCAAGGATCTCCTCTCTCATGTATGCCTGACAAGGCCATCCTCCCCTACATATACAGCTCGAGCCATGGGTCCCTCCCTTTGTGCTCCCAGGCTGGTGGTTTAGACCCTGGGAGCTCTGGTTGATTGGTATTGTTGCTCTCCTCATGGGGCCACAAACCCTTTCAGCTCCTTCAATCTTCTCTCTCACTCTTCCATTGGGAACCCCATAGTCAGATCAATGGTTAGCTGTGAGCATCCACCTCTTTATATGTCAGGCTTTGGCAGACTTCTAAGGAGACGGCTATATTAGGCTCCTGTCAGCATGCACTTCCTGGCATCCACATCAGTGTCTGACTTTGGTGACTGTGCATGGGATGGATACCCCGGTAGAACAGTCTCCAGATGGCCTTTCCTTCAGCTGCTGTTCCACCCTTTGCCTCCATATTTGCTCCCATGAGAATTTTGTTACTTCTTCTAAGAAGGACTGGAATATCCACACTTTGATCTTCCTTCTTAACGATATTCATGTGGTCAGTGAATTGTATCTTGATTATTGTGGTCTTTTGGGCTAATATCCAATTATCAGTGAGTGCATACCATGTGTTCTCTTTGTGATTGAATTGCCTCACTCAGGATGATATTTTCTAGTTCCATCCATTTGGCTAAAAATGTCACAAATTCATTGTTTTAATAGCTGAGTAATACACACTGGAGTATGCGCATCTTTTCCCTTAGGACTCTGGGATTTTCTCTCATTCTGTAGCACACCTTGTTAGCTCAGTGACTGCCACTTCCCCACACATATTTTAGTAACATCTGCATATTTTTCTTAACTAACTAAAACTGTTTCCAAAATCTTACTCAATATTCAAGCCTCTTTCCTGTGTGTGACATTTATAATTTACTCAACCTTTTAAATTTCCTTAATTTTCTGCATGCTTATTTACTCAAAGAAAAACTATTTTTAATCTCAATATGGACCATAGTATTGAGTAGAAAATAAACTTAACGCAATGGCACATTACTGGTATAACATTAGGCATAGCTGCAGAGGTTTGAGACAGAATATCTCAAACAAAATATAAAAACAATGTATTAATCTGTTTAAAGGATTCAGTGAGAATCCAGGGTAGAAAGAAGTAATTTTATGAATGTGGACAGAGCACTGACATCGCCCTCTTTGTCTCTTCTCTGTCTGTCTCTCTGACTCTATTTCCATCTCTGTCTTTCTGTCTGTCTCTCTGTTTCTCTGTTTCTGTACCTCCCTCTCCCCTTCCCCCACCCTCCACCTCTCCTTCCCCTTCCTTGCCCCCTTTCCCCTCTGTGTTTTGTGTGTGTGTGTGTGTGTGTGTGTGTGTGTGTGTGTGTGTGTGTGTGTTTGAATTTGAGGAAGTAAGAATAAAATATAGAAGGTATATGGCATCAAAATTTACTCTTGAAGTGGAGAGAGCATGGATCAGGTACACCAGACCACATCTGGAGAGAACCCAGGGCCAAACATATGTATGCATATATATATTTGGTAAAGTGCACATTTTCAGCAGGAGAAAATTTTAGCACATATATGACACATGTAGATATATGACACATGTAGACACATGTGTCCTGCACATTACAGTTTTCATGTACATTTACTAGTTCTATCCATGGATATTTTCAACAAAACTTGTAACATGTATCCCACAGGTTAACCTGGCTATTTCCTTCCACATTTTCATCTACTCTTGTTTTTTCTCTTTATTAATAGAGCTAACATTCTTAAATAAAACAAAAAAGATAAATAATACAGTAAAAGGACACTGTATTTTGACAAAACATTATTCATGGGAGCAATTTGTATTTTGTTTTCCTTGAAATTCCCTCTTACTTTTCTAGAGAATCTTCATGCATGATGGGATTAGGCTAACATGGGAAGGCAAGGAAAGGAGGACATAATATTAAGTTTTTAGTTCATACAGACACAGTTGCATCTGTAAGCTATGAACTTGCTTAGGTGTTTCAGAGATACCTGTTGGTAAATATGCAACCTTGATACACACTGAAATTTCAAATTGACTCCAGCAAAAAGAAAGTTTTCAAAATTGTCTTTCTCAGTCTGTGTCAGATTTTAGACTTTTTTAAATGTCCATTTTCATTCTTGATTCTCATGGAGCTCACCAAAAACAAAACAAAAACAAATACAAAAAAAACCCAAAAACCTTTAATCGCTAGAAGTGAGAATATATGAAACTACTTTCCATACCTCTTCCCTCTCCCAGGTTTATACACCCATCTTTCTACAAACGCCTTAGGCCTCAGCTGTTTGGAATGAAGATAAGATAAGGGCAGAGACACGTTTAACTCGGTACCGTGATCCATCATTCATTTAAGCTCCTCCATGACTGCCACTTAGCACGCTGAAGCTCGTATTGTTGCGCAGAACAACGCAGCCGGCCACAATCGTTTTCTCTTTAGATTTTTGTTCTTCCTGCTCACTACTGTAGCACAGACATGATTCTGTGACCAAGCCTAACTTGCGCCAACATTAACAACTGTTAACTATTATGATATTCTGTATACACAAGATATCTACCCAGAACTGCTGGATCCTAAAAGCTTTCCTTTCCAAGTGGATCATTTCTGATTCAGACTTCTAAAGCACACAACAAACCTCCATGTCTTTAAGCTCCTCCTCACCTGCTCTCTACTTAATGCTGTAAATTTGTCAAGCATTTTGTTGAGAAAAATCATATAACACATTCCAGCAATCCAGGGAACATAAAGTTAGTACGATTTTACCCTTCCACACTGCCATCCAGATTAGCTTTATCGCTGCCTGCAAATATCATTTTACCGCCTGAACATAGTAAGATGACAAGCAGAAGAATATTTATAGTGACATTCTCAAGTCAGTTGGATTTCATTTCAACTCAATATGCTTATCCAGCTTTGATCTCTTATGTCCTTCTGATCACAAATCAACTTAATACCAGCAACATGGAAATAAACGTCTTGCAGGTAATTCAGCTTCCTGAGACATCACCTCTCACTTCGGGAGTCCTTTGGCACATGTGAGTCAGTTAAGTACTACATTACACTCACTAGTATAACTGATATGGGACCTGAAATTCTGTAGTTTTAACAAGTTCCTAGAAGATTTGGAGGCTGCTAGGGTCCCAGAATTCAGATAACTAATGCCACAACAGTACCAAATATTTATACGTGTCCTAGCTGGATTGTTGTCTCCTTTCAAAGCTATGTGAAATAGAAGACTTATTAAGTACTGTCTTAGAATATCTGAGAAAGAAGAAAAATGGAAATGACTCCGGAGTACACCATACAAAATTAAAGTAGAAACTTGAAACAGTGCAGAAGCCAAATGTAGTAAAAATACAATAACAAGTCAGATCATGTTAATAAGAACAAAGTTTTAACATCTGAACAAAAATTCAACAGTTTAAAAAAACTGTAGTCATTTTGGAGCCACAAACCAAATCAACCAACCAACCAAACAAACAAAAAACCTATCAAGCATTACGGTATGAATTTGATCTAGATAAGTACAATTCACTCTTTGGTCATTATTGTAGCTTATCCCAACAACATATGAATAACAACAAGAAAATGAGCACAGGCAGTTTTGTTCATTTAATGGGAAATAATATTCAATAGCATTTTAGTTCAAAACCCTTTGAGCTAAAAGACGCAGGCCACAAGAGAACAGCTTCCACATCTCAAATACACAGACCTTCAGGCGAGCACACTGAGCTGGGCTTGGAACACTAAGATCTGTGCTATGTGACCCATAGCTCAGACAATGAGACCATGTTAAAGACTGACAGGAATTGTACATGTTCTAATATAATCCTAAGTATTCAGTGTTTTTACAGATAAATTTTCAGAGAAAACCTGTAATTCAAATTCTTCATGTACTTGGAAGCAACAACATACAAATACCCATTCTCAAACTCTGTTGACTTTTCTAAGCCCATTTGCAGATGTGATTGAATTTTTAAATTCAACTAATTAAAGAGCAGTTTTAATTTTACAAGTAAACCTAATGGAGATTTTGTTTAAAAACTGCATCTTGAGTAAATGCTATTCTCTTTGTGTGGAGTAAAACCCACAAATGAATTTATGAACAACTACCAGCATGTAAATATCTTCTCTGAATACCATTTATTTTCACTAGCAAAACTAACTTAATATATTCCAACCTACCTATCAGTACAATAAACATACATTATCAAACATGGGATATGTAAATGCTTTATTTATTTATTATGATTTGTTTATTTTTTTAGATAGTGTCTTGTTAGTCTAGGCTGGCCTTGAACTCATGAATCTCTTGCTTCTACCTATTGAGCACCACGGATATTCCATTTATTCCAACCACATATGATTTACAGGAAAATATCTGTGTGTTTCATATATAAAAGATGAAGTTTTAAAGTCCATTTCCACACACACACATGCACATGTGTATGAATATATGTTTACATGTGTAGTGTTGATCACACCTACCATTCAACTACATCTGCGCTACCTTACTATATTATGTCTTTAACGGAAAACTTAAAAGAAAAATGTCAATAGATTATTTTGCCATCTAAAGTAAGTATGCATATTTATTCTGAGATTGAAATTTTTTGTTTTGCTTTTTGAAGATAGATTCTTTTCTCCTACAATAAATTCTGATTATAATTCCTTCCCTCTTCTTCCAGCTCCTGCCCACTTCTCTTCCCTTCCAGGTACACTCCCTTTCTGTTTCTCATTTTAAAAGAACAGGCTTCTAAGAGATAGAAATTAAACAAAACAAAATAAAATATAATAAGGTGAGGCAAAAACTATCATATGGAAGTTGGACATGGTAATTCAACAAGAGGAAAAGAGTCCCAAGAGCAGAAGCAAGAGTCAGAGATCCACTTGTTCTCCCAGTTGGGAGTCCCGTAAAAAACCTAAGCTAGTAGCCATATCGTTATGCAGAGAACCTGCACGTAGGCCTCTGTAGGCCCAGTGCACACTGCTTCAATATCTGTGAACTCATAGAAGCCTTGTTTAGTTGATTCAGATGGCGTTGGTCTCTATCTCTGTGTTTTACAGACTTTCCTCCTCCTTGTCCACAGGATTCCCTGAGCTCAGAGAGGGAAGCTTTGGTGGAGACCTAAACTCTCTCTCCACATAATGTCTGGTTGGGGGTCTCTGAATATATCTTCATCTGCTGTAAGACAAAGCCTCTCTGTTGATGAGTGGATAAGCCATTTCTCTATGAGTACAGCAGAATATCATTAAGAATCATTTTATTGATGTTTTTTGACCAGTACTGTTTGGTTTTACCCTGTCTCTGGGCTGTCTAGTCTCTGGGTCTTGGGTAACAAAGCAGTGTCAGGTATGAACTGCTTCTCATGAAGTGAGCCTTAGGTCAAATCAGGCATCGGTTGTCTACGCCCACAAGCTTTGTGTTACCATTACTCTAGCGTATTTTTCAAGCAAAACAGATTGTAGGTCAAAGGTGTTGTGGCTAACTTGGTGTCCATGTTTCTCCTTCAGTAACCTGCAAAGTACCTTGTCATGCCAAAGAGATTGCAACTCAGGGGTGAGTGTTCCGAGTAGGCACCAGATGACTTTTCTATGTCCAATGAGTTGTGTGAGTGTTTTTCTCAGAAATGGGACTCCACTGTCATTTTGGAGAGAGCAACTGTTGGTCTTAGAAATAGGCTGAATTATTTGGGAATTTTCAGAGGACTCCCTTGGAAAACAACTCAATTGAACATAACCTAGTCCTGCTACTTGAAGCCTTACCTGGATACAAGGTACTGGTCAGTTGAGAGTGTACTCCCCACTACGAGGAGTCCTCATGAGAATCACCTTTTATAGATCCCAAGGAGTTTCCAGTGTACTAGATTTCCAACACCTCTTAACTTCCGCCATCTCTCCCAGTACTCTTTCCATCCATATCCACCCATCTGACTCCTGAACTCCTATTCTCACCCTCCTCCCCAGTCTGATGGTAAAATCTATTGTATTTCAATCTCACAGGAAGATCACTGCTTTTCCCCAGACCCCTCCTCTTTACCTAAGGTCTCTAGATCTATGGATTACAGCTTGGTTATCAGTTACTCACTAGCTAATATTTCCTTTAAGTGAATTAAGTGAACACATAGCAGGTTTACTTTTCTAAATCTGAGATACTTCACTCAATGATTTTTTTTTTAGTAGCATTCATGTATCTTAGAGTTACACGATTTCACTTTTTTTTTTTTAACCACCGAGTAATACTCCATTGCTTAGATGTGCCCCATTCATTTTTCTGCTGAGGGATATCTAGGTTATTATCAATTTCTGGCTATTATAAACAGAGCAAAAAGAACATGGTTGAGTAAATGTTTCCAAGGTAGAATGAAGTACCCTTTGAGTATTTGTCTAAGAGTGGTAGAGCTGGATCTTGAGATAGATAAATTTCCAGTTTGCTGAGGAATCATCACACTGATTTCCATAGTGGCTGTACAAGTTCACATTCAGCATCAGTGGAGGTGTGATCCCCTTCGCATCCTCACCCAGATGAGCTGTCACTTGCTTTAGTGATCTTATTCATTCTGGCAGGGATAAGATGAAATTGCAAAGTAGACTTGATTTTCATTTCTTTGATGGATAAGGATGTTGAACATTTTTTAAAGTGTTTCTCAGCTATTTGAGCTTCCACTTCTAAGAGGTCTCTGTTTATACCTGTACTTTATTTTTGATTGAGTTTTCTGGTTTCTTGATATCTAGCTTTTTTTTAGTTCTTTATATATTTTGGATATTAGCTGTCTATCAGATGTGCAGGTGGTAAAAATCTTTCCTATACTCTAGGCTGCTGCATTGTCCAATAAATAGTGTCCTCTGTCATGCAGAAGCTTTTCAGTTTCATGAGGCTCCATTTAATAATTGTTAATTGTAATGCCTATGCTAGCAATATTCTGTTGAGTAAGTCTTTCCTGTGCAAATGTTTTTAAGACTGTTCCCCACTTTCTCTTCTATCAGGTTCAGTGTATCTGTTTTTATCATAAACTCTTTGATCCTCTTAGACTTATGTTTGTGAGTGGTGACGAATATATTTATATATTCATATATATATATATATATACACACACATACACACACACATGTGTGTGTATGTGTGTGTGTGTGTGTATGTATACATATGTATATAATGCATTCACATTCTTTTACATGGAGACATCCAGTTTGACCAGAACCATTTGGTAAAGATGCTTTCTTTTTCCACTGTAAATTTCTGGCCTCTTTATATATATATTAAAAAAAACCCTGAAGTATACATAGGTTTTTGAATTTATGTCTGGGTCTTTAATTGATTCCAGTGATAAAAGTGTCTATTTTTGTGCCAATACCATACTATTTGTATTACTATATCTCTGCAGTATGTTTATACCTCTAGCAGTTCTTCTATTATTTATCATTATTCAGTATTGTTTTAGCTTTCCTCTGCATACATGTGTGTTTGCGTGATTGTGTGTGTGTGTGTGTGTGTGTGTGTGTGTGTAGTGTATTTGTTTATATATGAAACTAAAAAAATTTCTTTCAAGATCTATAAAGAATTTCATTGTACTTTATTGGGAATTTCATTGGATCTTTAGATTGCTTTTTGGTAGAATGGCCATTTATACTGTTACTTACTGATCCCATGAGCGAAGAAGATCTTTCCATCTTCTGATAATTTCTTCAATTTATTTCTTCAAAGATTTGAAGGTTTTTTTTAATACCACATAAACTTTTCACTTGCTTGGTTATAGTTATATCAAGATATTTTATGCTATTTAAGAGTATTGTAAAAGGCTTTGTTTCTTTGACTTTGTTCTCAGATTATTTGTCATTTGTATATAGGAGGGCTATTGATTTTTCTGTTTAATTTTGTATTTAGCTACTTTGTTGAACATGTATGTCAGCTTTAGGAGTATTTAGAGTCACACATGTTGATTATCATAACATCTACATTGATGAAAGTTTTTCTAGATATGGTACTCTGTGCTGGTATCTGTGCTCTGAGTCTGTAGAACACCTGGCTTTTAGAGTTTCCACTGAGAAGTCAGGTGT
The DNA here is from genome assembly GCF_004785775.1 of Grammomys surdaster. Classification (NCBI taxonomy): domain Eukaryota; kingdom Metazoa; phylum Chordata; class Mammalia; order Rodentia; family Muridae; genus Grammomys; species Grammomys surdaster. Next base: position 5,250,277 of record NW_021604744.1, on the reverse strand, counting down.
AATTCTAATAGGTATGTCTTTATATGCTACTTATCTTTTCCCCTTGGAGCTTTTAATATCCTGTATTTGTTCTATATTTCTAGTGTTTTGATTATTGTGTTTTGTAGTTACATTATTTTCTGGCCCAGTCTGGTGTTCTTTATGCTTCTTGTACATTGGTAGACATATTCATTTTTAGAATTGAGGACTTTTTTTCATTTTTCTATTATTTTGTTAAAGATACTCTCTATATGTTTGATCTGGATTTCTTCTCCTCCATCTGTTCCTATCATTCTCATTTCAGCTTATTTTTGGTCTTTTCACATTTTTCCAGAGTTTCTGAATATTTTGTGCCAGAAGTATTTTCAATATAACATTTTTTTGATGGACTTATCCATTTTTTCTATCATGTCCTCAATACCAGATGTTCTGTTTTCTATCTCTTGTATTTCTTAGATCCAAGATCTTGTTACTGCTATTTCAATTACCATCAAATTTTTATTCATTCACATAGGTTTTTCTTACTGAGTTCATTTGTTTCACTACATTTTTAATTTGCTATAACATCTTTAAGTCAGTTGTTTGAATTCTTACCAAGCAGTCTGTCCATGTCCCCATCTTTTTACACTTTGTGCTTTCTGATGGTTTTAGCTCTGTGGTCATGCACCAACACCCACACAACTGAGGAAGAAAGCACTTTTTCCATTCTTTATAGACTCTGTGTAAAATCGTCATTAAATGCTATGCTAAGAATCAGCACAGAGCTCACTACCTGTGTTTGGACTTTCTCTGCTTCAGTGTTATAAGATGCTTCAAGTCCATAACACTGTACAAAGAAACCATGTGACTACTGGCAAGTACATCCTGAGACATGTCTGAAGCTTATAGCAATAGAAATATCCCTATCTATGAGTTTCTCCTGAACTGTAATGCCACTGTGATTTCCTAGTATTGCTTTATGCTGTAAAGAGAGTCCACTTTCATGGAACTTTGGATGCTTGACTGATTAGTCATGGAGAATGCATCAGGTTCCTTGTGAGACATGGAAGACAGGTGTCTCCCAATACTGTAGCACATCTGATGGTAAATTCTACAGCAAAGTCTAATGCCACCTTCTAGGTAAAAATTCTTTCCATCCATGCTTTGCAGAGAAAATGATGTGGGTAGTATGAACTCTTTTCCTATTCTTTTCAATGTATCTTTTCTTAATACTGTACTGCAGCCATGTGGCATAATCTCATGCCTTGCTTCTGAACTCCGGTAAAGCTACTTCTGTCAGTATCTTAGAGCAATAATTTCCCCATCCTCATTAAAAGAAATGACACCAAACTCTATGCTTTGAGTACCTTCATATATCTGAAAGATTTCTCCTAAGAGGTTTTAGCTTAACTTGAGGTTTTAATAGGATTTTAAAAAAACTGAAAACTTATACCTAGAGCTATGTGATTAATTTTTAATGTTCTTTAAATTTTACTATTTATTTATTTAAATTGTTTTTTGGGAGTGGTGCGTGCCTTTAATCCTACCACTCAGTGTATGCCTCCAATCCCGGCACTCAGGAAGCAGAGACAGGTAATTGTAGGCCAGTCTGGTTCACAGAGCAAGGAGAAAGTTCCAGGACAACCAGGGCTACACAGAGAAAGCCTGTCTCAAGAAAAAAAAAATCCAAAGCAAAAACAGAGACAAAAAGCAGAAAAAAGAAAGAAGTTTCTTTTAAATTTAAAGTTTACAGTTTACAATCACATCCTTTCCCTCCCCCCCCACCTTCTCATACACTCCTCCTTGCTGTTTTTAAAATCCAAGTGCACATGCTTGCCCGAGTGTATAAATGTTCATCACATGCATGCAGAAGGCTGAAGAGGAGAGGCAAGCATTGTATCAACCTTAGCAGGAGTTATATGAGGCTGTGAGCAGACATAGAGGAGCTGGGAACCAAACCCAGGTCTTCTGTAGGCACAGCGCTCCTAACCACTGACCCAGCACTCCTGCCTGAAGCTGCCATGCTGTTTTAGATTACTTTCATATCTAGACAAGAGAGTTACCTCTCCTTTCCTTTTTTTTTAATGTATGCAACACAAAATGTTTGTTTTTATTTTGTCTTTTGTAATAGAACTTATTGGGACTAATACTCTTTGTAATAGGTTACTCTGCTAAAAAAAAAAAAATAATAAAAAAAAGCAGAAGAGTCTATCAGTGTTTATTACCCTGGAAAAAAATTGCCTTCAGTCTCACACTGCTGCTATAAAATTAAAGCAAAATATCTCTTTCCAATTGGATTAAGACATAGCAGGAAGGTTAAACAATTCAGAAAGGCATAGGACTTCAGATACAATACTTCCATAAGAAATAATAATTATGTACTGTGATACAATAGTAACTAGACAAAAAGTTTGAATTTAAGGAACAACACCTTTTAATGTTAGAAACCAGTCTATTTTGGGTGATTATGAAAGCAGAAGACATCACCACAAATATATATTAAAGCTCTCTCTAGCTTTTGTAAGATTTCATACAATAATTCATATATTATCATTTACATCATTTAACACTATAACAGCTCTCTGAGATTGCATTAGTTGCAACTGAGCAGAAAGAGAAATACCTACTCAGTTTTTTAAAGAGCGATGCAGCTTGGAACATGGCAACATACTTAACATACGAAGAGATAAAATGTGCTAAAAAAATGTCCATTTCATGGCAAGGAGCAGAACATACAAGCTTTGTGTCAGAAAGTTAAAAAAAATCACTGTGATATCTGGCCTTGCTATTGCCAAGGCCTCCAGAGGGGGAGGGGGTTAAACAATATATAAGCAATGGCAATATATAAGCAATTGTTCATTTTTCATTCTTAAGTCTTTCAAAAGATGTCATACTTATGACATACTATGTGCTGACAGTCGCAAGGCATATTTGCTGTAAATGAAGGGGCCACCACAGACATGATAGCAGTTTCCTCCAATGAAGAAAAGAAAATTTTCTTAGAATGTATATTCTTGAAATTTGCCAACAGGGAATAAATCAGTAAATCAGAACCAAGCAAGATAATTGGTTCTACAGAAATTGAAGTCCACTCAGTTGCAAATGATGGACTTTTAAAAGTGCAAGATTTTATTAAAAAATATAGGCTATAGTGACATATTAATCTTTTGAAATATGCTATGGCTTATTGCACATATATATATATTTACAAATAAATATATATCTGCAATAAGAGATAAAAAGAGAGAGAGAGAGAACACACACCACCATTTCTTCAACTAAATATACGTGTGTTTGGTAAAAAAAACAAAGCATATATTAAGTCTTCGTTTTGTAGATTGGTTTTACCAAAGATGTAGCCAGTGCATAATGTAGGCTCATTCACTACCTGTAAAGTAGAAGAAACATTACCAATCAGAAAGCAGTGAGATAATAAAAAGGCAAAATAGTCTAATATCATACATATATACTTATATATACATATATACTTATATATACTTATACATATATACTTATATATACATATATACTTGTATATACTTATACATATATACTTATATATATACTTATAGATCATATTGTATCAAGATACGATACATTCAGTTATACAGCCCAATATCTCAAGCTAAAAAAAGAAGTTATCTAAGAATGATGCTCAATTACTATCAAACAAATATTGATACCTAACTTCCACATTGCTTTAGAAATCATTAACATGGTTATCTTAGACTTCAATATGGATAATTTGATATTTGTTATAATTTTCTAGAATGTCTCCAGAAGATATACTACAGTATTTACTCCAGGTTATTGAAATGTAGGGATGATCAGAGAATTCATGTAAAATGTTTAGCATTGTCAGTATTTGTTTAATATCAGTTATTAGAATTAAAATTTTCTGCAAGACACAGATTATTGTCAACTTTGGCTTAAGTAGAATGGTTATTTATTTTGAAGTGATTTTTCAAACCATGCATTTTCTCCTCATACTTAATTTTCCTGACAGAGATTGGAGACTTTTATTTCAAAGTTCACTTCCACTTAGACCATGGTAAGTAGCTTAAGGTTCCATTTTTTTCATATAAAAAAACAAAGATATTAATATCTAGACACAGTAGTCACTACTATCTAAAAAACTCTGTACAAAATGTTAAAGTATTATCCACAATTACGTACTTTTTCTTTAAACTGAGTAACTCAGTTAATTAATTATATTATTATCTTGTAATTTTATATTCTAACTCTTAGACAGTTACTTTTAATTCATCATCATGATGTCAAACTATTGAGCCCTGATTGAGGAAAGTCATGGCTAGTATCTACATGCATCCACCATAGGTTTATGATGATAATTTTTTTTACCTCTGTGTTTTATCCAAATCTCTATATTTCTACAACTTCATCTTGCTCTTATACATTTCAATCTACTAAAATATTTATAATTATAATTTTTCATCAAGTATAATTTTAATAATTGTTAAAATAAAAGAAATTAGAGAGTCTAAATTTGGACAAAAATTATCATTATGCTAATTTTCCTATGGTCTTGGTTTCAATCATCATTTGTTTCTTAATTTACACCAATTACATCAAAAATTGGGATATATGTTAAGACATTACGGTTAGCTAAACATGTCCAGAATATTTGTGACTTAATGTATAATCACTTTTTGATAAGATGAAAATAGTTGACTACTACATACTTTGCTAGAGCACTTACTTACTTTCCATTTTTAGATCTGCAAGCACAGTAGGAAATCATAAAAGCAACAAACATCACCACTCCAATCCCAAGTAAGACCATCTCTACCAAGCCAAGAAGCTTTATTTTTCCAGTCACTTGTTTTTTGAACATTTCTGCTTTCTCATCACCAATCGTGCCAGTCTGCAATCAAGGTAACCATCAATGTTATTTGAATAAATTAATGAAACAAAATCATTTTGTACCATTATCTTCTTTAAATGTATACATAAGTGTCAGCTAACTGTGTCAGCAAGGCTGAAAATTTCACCTGACATCCAAAGTAGACATACTGCACCTGCTGATGTGCAGTAATGACTCCTCTCCCACTTGATCATGCCGCCTAGTACTCAGCAGTACACAAGCATCCATTTGATCTTTCAAATTCTTTGAAATATGTCACAACTTTCCAAAGGTTTCCCAGTGTCAGGGAGAACTTGCTAAGTTCTTACAAACATCTATACATGCTCTGAAGGTCTTTTGCAATGCATTTTCTAATTATGTGACTAATCAATTTTATAGCTTACAGTAAGATAGTTTATCAAGCAATAGGATTGTCAGCCTAGTCTGAACTACCCTGACTCAAAATAATTAGTTCGGTATTATCATTGTTATGTTCAATGAGTCATGAATTCGGTGGTGTTACATATATGCATGTCTCTTTCTTGAGTATTCTTACTTGAGAATAAGTAAAGTATGTAAAATACTTTGTCTGAAAAACTATAAAACTAAACAAATACTTCGATGTAGTTTAGTTTTTTTCTAATAGATAAGTCAAAGTGTAAATTAGAGCATATATTCAGGCAACGTAAATACATCATCACATAGTACATATGTCATTTTAAATACCAAAAGCTTTTTATATAAAAATTGTTTTAATGAATAATGAAATACTAACCTCATTTAGCCACAGTATAGGTACAATATAAGGTCTCTTCAGATTCTTTAATGCTCTATAGTATACATTGAAAATAATTGTGAGTATACTTATACATACTTAAAATATACTTATAATAAATAAGCTATCAGATATCTATTACTTTTGTGTATTGTTTAAGTTCTTTGATTTTTTTCTGTTCAATGAATTAACTTTAATTCCATTCACATATCTAATGTAGATTTGTATTTATATTTTATGGGTTATAGGTACACATTTTAGCATACAAAAGTATATGATCTAGAAGTTATAATTGGATATATGATATGTAAGAAGTACCGCCAACAATATCCAACTAACATTAGTTAAAATATATCATTTCATTAAGCATTAGATCTGATTCTTCTTTAAGGAAAATTTATCTAGATATTTAATAATTCTATACTGGAATAAGGATGAAAAAAACATAAGACATTCTTTACATTTTTGTTCATCTACTCACATTCTTATAAGAAAATGCTACTACTGCATTAAAAAAAAAACAACACTGTTAGAGAAACTCACTCTATTTTTCTAGCTGGCTTGACCAGTATGTTGACCTGCAGTCGTTTTGCAAATTGTAGAGTGAATCCAGTTATCTACAAATAAGAAATTTAAATAATTACAAACTTCTAACATATTCCTTTATAATAGTCAGATTTTACCTTTCGTGTTATACAAAGAGAGACATTTTGTATTTAAAAGTGGAAGAATTCTTAAGAATAAGAAATTAGAGTCTTTTAAATTTTGTGCATAAGCAAGTAAGTAATCATGTTCTAATGTATTTATATGCATACATTGTATCTACATATAAAATGTATACATATATATAAACATATATATGGGGAATTTCTTTATCTTAGCTAACATTACAGTTTTCTTTAGATTGTGAAATCAACATAATTTGGTTCAGAAAAATGTAACATTAGTAAAACAATATAAAAGGCCAACTCAGTTCAGTTAGTTACTGAACTATATGTACAAATATTTATTTATTCAGAGTCCACACATCAATATAAAGCAGTATTATAGACTTCCGTTATTTAAGGAGAAATGTGTCTCTAGAGCTCTCAGATGCTGAGCCAGCAATTGTTAGACTACTGAGGTACATTTGTCGTTTCTCTTCAAAGGTTCAAAAGAGTATCAAGAAAATTTAAATGTTATTAGTAGTACTATAGCAACTGTTATACTTTATTCTTGTTATATATTTTTCTGAAACTTATATATAATCATACTATGTTTTAATCCTCAATAACAGTGATTCCTCACAAAAGCAAATCCAGTAAATGTAATGCTACTACTACTAATAATAATGATAAGAATAAGAATATAAGGTAATTACACTAACTTTTATCGTTAGAATTATTTGATTCCATCAAAATCCTTATAAAGTCCCATGTATTGGAACCAAAAATAAATTTCTTGCCATTCATACATCAAAACAGGAAGAAATAAGTTTTATTCTCATTGACAGTTTCACTGATCTTAAAGATATGACCCAAGAATGTATACTTTTTATTTTTAGAAGAATATTAACTAAATCTATCAGTAAGGCAATAACTTACAGGTTCCACATCCAAGTATGTCCTATGCTCATCTTCATTTGGACTTAAGCCTTCGATAGGTTCTGAGACATCAGGACTTGCATGTAGGAAATGTGGAAGGGAAATATACACGGGCTTTCCTGAAGACACATTTTAATAGACATTGGAAATAGATTACTTTATAATTCATATATTATTTAAAATATTTGCTAAAAGATGAAGCTTTTGAAGATTTAAATATAGTTGTTTTGGAAATGCAGATGGTAAGAGCATTATTAGTGGTTATTATTATGAAAAATAACATAAACATCTGTGACATTTTATTAAACAATTAGCTTTTTGTTTCTTCACACACTAATTTCTAGAAATCAAATCTTCACTGTTGAACCAAATTAAAATATGTTCAAACTTCAAGTGATGCTACAACTATACTGAACATCTCATAATTTGTTCTTCTTTATTCTCATTATTTTACAGAGTATACAAACATGACAAAGAAGACTCTGAGGTCTGTGCTTTTCAATTCTTATTGTAGAGACACGATAATAGCTAATTTTATTCTCTGTTTTCTAGAAACAGGGGAGCTAAAATCATGGCAGATGATTAGAAAACCCATTGTATACTGGGACTTTTTTCTTTCTATCTAACCAACAAAACAATATGGTTTAATATCAGTTGATTTTTCTAATAACTCAATTTTATGATACAGAAACACAACAGTAGCTTCAAGAAAGAAAGAAAGGAAGAAAGAAAGAAACCACATAAAAGCAAAGAAAAGTGTACTCCTATGAAAGATTATGTTACATTACGATTGCTTTCTTTCACTTTAAAGGTCCAATAAAAAAGAATTATGGGTTAATATTGCATTAGATATCAGGATACTTCATTCTGATTCATTCATCTCCTTTTCTGTACTCTTCCACCCAACTAGTAGGCCTTTTCTAAGCTTTCTTGTCACAAGAATGTCATTATCTTATCCTTTGCAATTGTGGTTTGTATTGTAGCTTCAAGACCCTCTACACAGAGAGAAAGAGACAGAGTGACAGAGACAGAGAGACAAAGAGAGACATAGATACACAGAGAAAGATTTAACTTTACATTCTGCATGTAAGAGAACATTTGTGTGATATTTATCTTTCTGAATGTTGCTTATTTTGCATAATATAATGTTATCTAGCCCTATCTAACTTTTACATGTTACAATTTAAAGAATAAAATTTTCAAGCATAATAAATACAAATTCACATGAACCTTGACAATGAGCATATCTACAGACCTTCTTTGCATTTGCCAATGTCTAGCACACCATAAGATGTACAGTTATTGGAGATCACTTTTTCAGTGCAGAAACAGTGGTTGTCTGGATTCTGGAGGGGTGATGCAAAGGCATTGGCTGGAAGAACAAATCTGTACACGGAGATTCCTTTAAGGTCAATTTCAGATCCAAACACTGCGTAGATAGACCTGCGTGGGTTTTCAAGAAAAGAGCTTTATACTAGAGAACTGACTCCTGTTCTGGAAATCTGACTCTTTTTGCTTAAACTAATTCATATCCTTGCTTTAACTTATAAAAAGCACATATTCCTAATAAAATTTTAAATACTTTAATTCATAGAAAAAATTGTTGATGTTTTTACACTTTAAGACATAGCATAGTTAAAAGTGTGAGTATAAAATATACATTCTTTAGCTCCTAAAAAATCTTCTAAGGTGAAGTTCACATGTGAACTGCCATGGGGGATAAATGTCAGAGAAAGTTTTTATACTAAAATTCCTCTATATAACAAATATTTATATGTCCTAGTCAATTATACATTTGTGCTCAATTTAGAACTTTCCATCTTTTAAAAATGCTTAAAGAAAGAGCCACATAACACTTGGTGGTATATGTCCATTCTGGGCTTGGAGTAGATCTCTATCATTTACCCTGTGTCTACCATGCACAGTTCTTTGTGTCAGAACTAATTCAATATTCTCTCCAATCTCCAGCTACCCCTATGTGACAAAGTGCTGTTTGCAGCAATTTTATACATAGGGTAATAATTCTGGGGTGTGTAATCAATAAATCTGTCTATAGTCTCATTTTCAAGAATAAGACTGTAGATCAAGGGTAGTTGTGTGGGTTTCAATAATCATGGATATATTCTCAACCCCACCAGTTCAGAAACTTTGTTGTATGGATCATTAACATAGTTCTGTAATAAATGTGTCATCTTCTTTAGATATCTTCGTAAAGATAAGATTCCCTTTACACTTGATTTCTAGATCTTGAAACTTTATCAGCAGATACGATAAATATTACTCAGAAATGTCAAAGAAAATGACTTGTACTATAAAATGTTGAAATGTGTAAGCTAATTTGGAATAATCAATAAATATAAATTCCATTTTGCCACATTTATTCTTAAGAAATCAAGAGAAATATTTGTCTATTTTTAAAAAAAGAGTGTAAATAATTATACTTCCCATTTTTTAAAGACTGGAATGGCAAAAGTCTAATATTTACACTCCAGAAACTTACCTGCAAATGTCAGAGGAAAAGAATCTCAGTGTCCGAGATTTCTCAACAAACGGCGGAAAGGAAGCTGCATCTGGTAAATATTAAGCCAATGATCAGTATTTTTACGTGATGTGAATTTTAGAAAAATCTGTAAATCTTGTTTCAGTATAGTCAATAGAAATAAAACATACACTGCATATAAAATTTTAAAGTTACCTAGTAGGATAGTAATTTTAGAAATTAAAAAAAGATATATATTTTATTTATATATTATTATTCAACAATATTTATATATTGTTGAAATATGAATTTTATTGTATATACTGAAGTATATGCAAGTTATCATTTTCAACATATAATCAAAGTATCTTTTACTGCTAATGTATAGCATACGTAGGCTTACAGATCATTTCAATCACAAAAGATGCTCTAGCTGTTTTTATCAATTTGACACAGCCTAAAGTGACTTGAAAATAAAACTCCATTGAAGAGCTACCTAGATCATATTGGCTATGAACTTGTCTATAAGGGAGTATAACAATTTGAATAAGAATTGCCCCATAGAGCAGTATTTAAATCTTCTGATGTCACCTCACTAAGAAATAAAAGACTAGAAATCTTAAAAAAAAAAATTATATCAAGAGAAAGAACCCTGGATGGTATTGCAGGTCCAACTTATACCCCTGAACTGCTCAAAACTCCAACTCACACAAGGATGGAACACACTGCATTGGGATTCAGCCACCAAAACATGTGCAAGGAATGTAGACTTTAAGAATACATGGACCTCAGCTATATAATGAGATGAACTGACAAGCCATCTAGTTCACTACAAAAGCTTCAGTTCCGAAACCGACTCTAGAGCCACCCGATTTAGCACCTTGAAGGTCACACCATAAATCTCAACTTGACTAAGAGTCAAAATGCAGACATCCAAATTCCCCAAAGATTTTTCTTTCTTTCTTTACCACTAACCCATATGCCTGTATTTTCTCAACACCTGAGGTCTGTGTTCATTAATCATTCATCTAATTAACAAGTAGTTTGCTGACTCACTGGATAACTGAAGATATATGAACATATAGTTGTATGATAGGCCTTTCCCCCTGCACCCAGACCTGGCCTCAGGAAGTATAATGCGGAATGGGCTAGTTAACTGAAACTGATGGAAAGATTTTCAGAGAGAAATGAAAGCAACGATGCCCTTAGCAGATTTTAAGCATTAAAAGACTACAGAGGCAAAATAATACTTTTTTAAAAAAAGTTTTAGACTTATTTTATATGTTTGTATGTGTTTCTGAGCGTATGTATGTATACTATGTGCAGGTAGATGCCCATGGAAGCCAGAAGAGAGTGTCAAATGCCCTGGAACTGGAGAAGCAGGCAGGAATGATGGTGATAGTACTGGAACCCCTGAATGAACAGCAAGTGTTCTTATTGCTGGGCCATATCTCCAACCCCTATACTTTTTCTTTTTCATATACTTTGAATACAAAAGTCTATTTCAACAAGCAATTTTCTTTGATTTACAGATGCTACTTTCATGTGTTTTGCACAAACTTATAATAAAGGATTATCTCTGAAAAAAAAAAAAAAGGAATTGCCCCATAGATTAATCTAAATGCTTAGTCATCAGGGAGTGACACAACTCCGAAAGGATTAGTAGGCATGGCCTTGTTGGAAGAAGTGGATCACTGGAGTGGGCATTCAGTTTTCCAAACCCAAGCCAGGTCTAATGTCTGTCTCCTCCTGCTGCCCCCTACACTGTCTGCCTGCATGTAATCATGTGCCCCTCCAAGATAACAATGGACTAAACCTCTGAGATTTTAACAAGCACAGTTAAATGTTTTACTTCATAAGCATTGCCATGATCATGATACCTCTTTACAGCAATAGAATATCAAGATGAAACTTGGTACCAGAGAGTGGGGTGTCCCTTTGATTGTTTTGTTGGTTGAATGTAGACTTTCGATTAGAAAAAAAACTGAATGCTTCAAGCAGGGCTTAATGAACCATACTCTTAGAAGCGTGGAAGCTGGTACTGAAGAAGACTTGAACTGTGGAGCTTAACTCAAGATATTTAAGAGGAAAAGAATATTAGTAAGTGGCTTAGAAACCATCCATATGATATTCTGTCAAAGATTATGGCTGATTTCTGCCCTCCTCCAAAAAAAAAAATCTGCCTAAGGCTAAATTGAAGAGATTAATAGTAATGGCAAAGGAAACTTCAAGATAGTCTAGTACTGACTTTGTCATGTGGTTAGTAGTGGTAACACTAATGCAGAACTATCATGAAAAGGACCAGGCAGTGCAAGAAAGTATAAAACATATTCCGTTTGAGGAGAAAAAGTACACCAGAAATTATAATGGAGACAAATTCAGTCCTCAAGGAGATTGAAAGTTTAAAGCCTGATGCTGAGTGGAATAAGGGAGTGGTGGCCTCAGGGCCAGACCCACCCAACCAAGCTTCCAACTTGTGAAAAGAAATGAAAGAAAAACATACACAGTGAAGGAAACCATCAACTACAGAATCTGATAAAAATGTAACTGAAAAAGAGGGCCAAATTTTAGTCTCAGCAATCAGGAGAACTTGGCAGCTTCAGCCATCTCCTGGCTCTGGCTTTCAACTTAAGGTTGTAAAATCTCCCTTTGTAACTAAAGAAAGTTGCAGAAGCCAGGAATATAATGGGAGTCTCCCAGCATGAAGGCCTAGAGAGGCCATTGCATGAAGCTCTGAAGGTGAAGTTAGGGCTGTCTTGCAGATGCCAAGATGTTGGAGATGCCAGTCATGGGATAGAGTCCAAGGAGAACTGCAGATGCGGTGAGGAACCAGAGAGAAACAAGTTACTATCAACATAGCTGAAAGAAGCCAGTAAGAAGTGCGCTTTGACATCAAACATGGAAATGTAGAATTTGGAGTTTTCTCATCTGGCTTTCAGTCTTGATTTGGTCCGTTATTTCCTCTCTATGCTCCTTTTCTTTCCCTTTGCAATGGTAATATATTGTTGCCCAATTATGCTGGAAATATATGTGCTCTGCTATTTCAGTTTGATTTTACAGGGACTTAGAGGAGAGCTGTCCCTGCTGCTCACATACTGCAGAACTTGAGAGAGTGGGCCCTGCACCTTCCCTGGACAGCATAGTAGAGCTGGCCCTGGATGTCGGAGTTGCAGGTGAGCTGGCCCCATGGGTATGAAGACAGGCGCCTGTTCTTCCTCTTGTCTTCTGGGATGTGGCTCAGACTAGGGAAAGACAACAGCCCTTCCCCTCCCTCACCCTTTCACATCTATGCCAGGGCAGAGAGCCATTCACCAACTGCAACACTTGGGACAGCAGCCCCTGCACCTTGCTTAGGCAGCAGGCTAGAGCTGGCCCTGTTTATGTGGTGGCTGTAAATGAGTCATCCCTGTAGGTGTAAGAGTAAGAGAGCTGGGTGGTTGACCAACCCCGATACCTCTCAGACCTAAATCCAGGGCCTTGAATTGGTTCGCCACAACATCTACCCTATTAATGAACTGCTGGAATGCGTGAAGGGGCTGTTCCTACACATCTAAAATTATAGGATCTCCATGACATGTTACAAAACAGGATATCCAAAAAGAGTCCTAGTGAGGTTCCAGTATTGATAGTGTTTCAGAAGTCAGAGGCCTCGAATCAGGCCAACGAGTCATTGCAAAGAACATTGGCAAGGAAAGAATGCATGTTTAAACGTAAAGGTACATGGCAGGACACACTGTGACACGCTACATTCCACAAGTAGAGGTTGCAAGGGGAGGGTCGGTATGAGAAATGTGGGAGATGAGTGGGGCTGGGGTACATGATGTGAAATTCACAAAGAATCAATAAACAGTTAAAGATAAAGAAAAAGAGAGAAAGATTGGCTTGAATCTCAGAAGAGACATTGAAACTTGAACTTTAAAGCAGCACTGAGACTGTGATACAATATGGGGACTTTTAAAGTTGGATTTAATAGATCTTTACATTTTATGATATAGCTACAAGTTTATGGGTGCAGGGAGTGGACTATGGTGGATTGAATAAGAATGCCCCCATAGGCTTATAGGTGAATGCTTAGTCATCAATGAGTGGCACTGCTTAGAAGGAATTAGAAGGTATGGCCTTTTTGGAGGAAGTGTGTCACAGGGGATATGCTTTCAGGTTTCAAAACACCAAGGCAGATCCACTGTCTCACACTTCCAGCTTACTGTCCTTCCAGATGTAGAACCCTTAGCTACAATTTAGAACCACGTCTGCTTACATGCTATCATGCCAGGATGATAATGAACTAAATCAGATACTGTAAGTGAGCTCCAATTAAATATTCTCATTTATAAGAGTTGCTGTGGCCATGGTGTCTCTTCACAGCAATAGAACACTAATATCTCTGTCTAAGACAGAGAGTGTCTTGATTTTTAATCAAAGGAGGAGGGCCCTCTGAGTGCTACTATTTTTTCCTAGGATGATGGTCCTGGGCTATATGAGGAAGTTGGCTAAACAAGAACCTGAAAATGAACTTGTGAGCAAGCCAAGAAACAGCATCTATACATAATTTTTGTAAAAAGGTTCCTGCCTTTAGCTCCTACCCTGACTTCCCTCAGTAATGAACTAGAAAAATAAGGTAAGTCTTGTATTCCTTGTATAGATCTCAATCAGAGGTTTGTACCACAGCAATACAATAAAACTGGAATTGCAGCAATATTTCAAGTTCCTGAAAAGTACACATAGCAGGAGGCTATATAAATTACTGACAGATATATATACACTGTATATGCACTGCTATGAAATAAAAGAAATCCTAGTAAGGCCACTGTTGATGTTGTAAATGTGTTTTTGAAATAGCTCACTCTATCACCGGGTTGGCAATTTTCTTGTTGTAAATGTCTTTAAAATCCCTAATATATCAGCACTGTTCTAACTTTTAGTAGTGATGTGTTCATCTGATTTAATAATTTTTAATTTTTTCTCACTAAAATTTCTCATAAATATTTTAAAGTATTTTTATACTTAAGATGATATTTTATTGTTTTGTTCAAATTTCAATGTAATTGTCTTCCAAGGCAGACACTGAAGAAGTGGCTAGCTGTGTTTGGTTAAAATAGTCTGACATCTCCTTCAATTACGTGTTCATGTTTTTCTCATCAAGTTTTATTATTTTTTAACTTTATGACTTGTCTTCATTTATGCTTATATGAATAAAGAATCAAGAAAATTATAGTGTTCTTGTGACCAAAGCTTGATTCTTTCAGTTAAAGGATTAGATAGTAAATTTTTGTTTAAATTCTCCATACCAGTAGGCATTGTCTACACCTGAGCATCCAGTGATTAATCAACTAAAGGATTATATATTGCAAACACTTAAATCATTTTTCTAAAACATCATTGAAGATATAACATAATTAAATCCATCAAATTCCATAGTAAAAAATGTAAGATAGTTATTAGTAGTGTTCATGTATGTGTGGAGACCAGAGGGAAACTTTGTATGTAGCTCTACAGCTATTGGCCATCCTTATTTTTGACCTGAGTTCTCCCACTTGGATCTGAAGCTTACTGATAAGGCTAGGCAAGCCAATGAATGAACTCCAGGTATCCACACATCTCAGCCTACTCAACGGTAGAGTTACAACTACACTTAACCATGTTCAATGTCTTTGCCTATGGCTCCTATGAATCTAACTTGGGTTCTTATACTTGTTATGACACTATCTTCTAACCAAATTATCTCCCCATCCCCCAAGAGTTGTTTTTCTGAAAAGAAACATTCTAAATGTGCATCATTCCTTTTAGTGGATGTGTTTCAAATCACACACACACACACACACACACACACACACACACACGCGATTTTAGATTATAAAGGGCACATGTTGGCATTTTGGTTTCAGTGGCATTTGTTCCCTCCTAGCCCCATATCAAGAGTCTCACTCACAGGAATCATCTCCCAATTACTCCTCTCTCTACTTTTCTCTTTTCTTCTTTTTACCTCTGGAGTCTGCCTCTATATTTCATTACTTAGGGTTCCTGTCATTATCACTCATAAATTCCCAAAGCTCTGCTCTCTTTAGTTCAACCAATTCCTTAGATCAAGAACAGAGTTCTTGGTGTTTTTTTCTCTTAAACACAAGGCACCCATTCCTGTTTAGGAACAGTTTAGTACAGGAGTATGAGATTTACATAACTATTAAAGTATTGACATACTTAACAACTTATTTGGGAAAGTGTCCTTGGAAAACATTACTGTCATCACTCATGCTTTTCTACTCTGTGAGAGAGAACAAAGGTAAATAAACCTGTAGTCTCAACTGTGCCTTGGAAAGGTAGCCTCAGGCTTCCTTTGTTATTTAAACTTTTATCATCATTGTATCAGTTTCCTACTGAGTATGCGCTCACCTACTTTGTAAATATTATGTATGTGCTTCTAACTAATTAAAGGCTTATCTTTGATTTAGATTACTTCATGGCATTTGATTACCATAGTATTTTACAACCATCGTTCTTACATGAAAGGACAGTGTGCACTTTGCCTTTCTTTAAGGACAATAATAACCACACACTAACTACATCTTAAATCAAAGATTTTTTTTCCTTTGGATTCCAAGTCTAATGTACAGAATACATTTTTGCATATATTCTTCCTGATATTAGATATTTAACCTTGTTTCATTTTTTCTTTTCTCCCTCATGCTGAACAACTTGTTCAAAATAGGTTGCTTCTGCTCTCCAAACTTACTGCCTCTACCTATGTAAGCCCTGCATCTCACAGGCGGTGGGGATAGGTTTTCCTTTGTGAAATTGTATTTCTTCACATCTCTGTTGTCAGTCTACTATTGAGGAATAACTGACTAGCAACTATACCTCTACACTTGTTTTTACCTACTTCTTAGATGACAAATCCCTAAGTGAGATACTTGACAAAGAAGAACTTTTCTTGTAATGAAACAAGGCATATTTTCCATGTTTAATCTAAAAAAATCCTAATGCACTTAGGAGATATCTCATTCCTACCCTACCTAAAAATAGACTCTAGCATATGCTGAGTGGTAATCATAGCCCCTCAACCAGAATTTCTTTGGCAGGGAGAGGGGTAGACTTGTGGGAAAAAGGTGACATTTTTCTCATTGTGGTTATTACAAACAAAGATTCTTACCTGTGCCATTAATCATGTCGCAATAACTTGGCCAATAGGACAAATTCCTTAGGTATAAAAGAAAGAAGATGAACAAATACACTCATTTCAATAACAACATATTCACATTACTCTTTCAATTTAGAAACACTACTTTTCTCAACATAATAAAGAATAGAGGTGTTGACAGCAAAGATTTAATAAACATTCCACCTCACTCAATCCATTGATTGTTTGATTCCTTAATCTTATTGCTATGAAGCAAGTATTGGGCAACTTAAGAGGATAGACCATGAACATAAGCAGCTAAATGCCAAGCTCATTAGAAACCACTCAGATAGACATGGTTCTGGAAGAAAATAAGAAAAATGTAGATCTCCAAGCAGGAATTGGTTTCCTTGAGAGAAATGAATTATGTGGTAATTTGTTTAGTGTTAATCCTGATAGAAGGAAGACACTAAAGACATTCCTGACATTCACTCCTCATCATACAGAAGTGGAGAGAAAAAAAGAGAAAAAAGCAAAGTAGCAAGGGTTTGGATTCATAGAATTCAAAATATATAAATACTTAATGTTGACTTTATCCTCATTGTACTTTTAACAGGTTTTACATTTTTCCAATTTTACATTATCAGAGAATAGTATTAGAATGGGACTAGAATTATTTATCTTTTATCATCTAAATTATGTGCACTTATATATGAAACAGATTAAAACAATTAGCATTAAGTCCCCATGAATTTTATTTTAGTCATTTGAGTGAGAAAAAAACTATTGCTGTCTCCTTCTTAAAAAGTTTAGTAGGATATCAAAATATACTGTTGATTAGTTTTTAAAGAAGTAGTGCTAGTTTTACTCAGCCAGAAGACACGTAGTTTTATCAACTGCATAATTCAACAACCCCAAGGATTCTTTTTCTCCTCATTCTTGTTAGTTTTCTTTTTATTTTAGTGATATCTAAAATTAGGCTTCTTTCAGATGAGTTGTCAGGAAC
The DNA here is from genome assembly GCF_004785775.1 of Grammomys surdaster. NCBI lineage: Eukaryota > Metazoa > Chordata > Mammalia > Rodentia > Muridae > Grammomys > Grammomys surdaster. The sequence goes on along the minus strand of NW_021604744.1, from coordinate 5,232,498 downwards.
TGAGACACAGAAAAGTATAGGTTCATGAACCTAGTGTGTTCTTTCATCTTTTGAAAGGTGATATATTATATATTATGTTAATTTTCTTTGAAATGCTAATTTCATTTTCCATCAGTAAAAAAAAAAATTGGCATGGAAGTGAAATTATAAAGGTGAATGAATTCGCTTTAAACATTTACCTGTTTTGACACATTTGGAAAATATAATTTTTCATATGGTCATTTAAAAAGCATAATAAGATATATTTGCCTACCTCATAGATTATAGTGATTTTTTAAATTTGTTATCACTTAATTGTATGAATGTGCTGTAACATTAATTATGCTGCAGAGAAAAAAGTTAATGCTGTATTTCTCTGACTAAGAGGAGCTATGAATAAAGGCAAAGCTTTCATATGCTCGTACAGCTGACTGTCAGTCAGGCTGGTTAGGAGCAAGATGGTAGCATGAAGAGTTTAATGTCTGGCAAAAAAAAAAAAAAAGTTGCCAAGTTGCATTTTAGCCATATCTGTTTTATAGGCTAGTACTTGTGCCTTAACAGTAATAGTAAAGTAATACTAATAGCACATTATAATACCCTGGTCTGTCTGTCAGTCTGTCTCCGTCTCTGTCTCTCCCCCTTCTCTCTTACACACACACACACACACACAGACACACAGACACACACA
>NW_021604744.1:5220080-5231731 GCF_004785775.1 Grammomys surdaster | reverse complement strand
ACACACACACACACACACACACACACACACACACAGAGTTACTTACCTTTTCCCTTTATAGGAATCAATGATGGCAACTTTGCTTATGTTATCCTTTCCATTAAAAACTTTATAAACTCCGTCTACAGTGTTATTGTACTGAAAAAATATAAATAAAAAATTACTCATGGATCAAGTTTTATTTACTATGTCATAACACGTATGACAAACTTACTTTCAGATTTTTCAGAAAGGGGTCATTCAGAATCATTTTTATCATTTGTGATTTATAACACAATATGAGTTTTACATTTTAAGCTTTAAGTATTTTAATGTTAGAATATAAAAAGTACCTACAAATAAATGTCATATGCTCACAAAATATAAGAAAATAGCTAGCAGAGGGTATGAATGCCTTTCTAGCATTGCTATGAATTAACCAGCTGTAATGTTGGTCGCTCTTCCTATTATGCTCAGGTAAGGACACACTGAGCTAAACTTACATGATGTCTACAGATTTCTAAATATATTCCAATTTCTCAAATCATTAGTAGTGGTTACTAAAATGAACAAGATTATACAAACAAAATTTAAAAATCTCTTAGCCAAAGAAGGAGCTATAATGATTTGGTTCAAATAAAATTGACTCTAATTACCTCAGGCTTTTCTGTTTATATTTAACTGACATACAGCTGAATAATCTGAAACAGCAGCAACAAGGAACGGGAACGTAAGCAGTATTGCTACCCAGTGTCCGACTATACAACGATCAAAACAGAGGCGTGGGTAAGCCTTCTCATTCTCGTCCCATTGGAATCCAAGACTGTAATTCAAAGCTACGTCTACCAAGAACCCTACATTCTCCTCATCACCAAACTGCCCTTCTGGGAAGCTGACTGGCAAGCCTCACTAAGGGGAGCTTGCTGAATATCTCAAGTGAAAATTCACAGTAACTTTCTAATTGAAACTTTAATAAAATTACAGCTCTCAAAAATGAGGAAAGATATGATCAACATGTTTAATTTTTAATACAAAGACATATTAATCTTGATTCTTTAGAAAATTTAAAAGTAAATACAATTTGCAAATATTTACATATTTACAAAGGAATTTTCAATTCTGTATACAAATAAAATTCAATTTATTTTTAAATTAAAATTAATTTAATCAAACATACTAAGTAATTTTTCACTATGAAAACTGATTGCATGTAAGATTTATACTTTAAAAATAATGAATTATATGTTCTCAGGTTAACTAGTGAGGAAATAGGCAAAACTATTAATGTTTCCCATTAATATTTTATTTACATACTTAAAAATATAGCAAACATTTATATTTGGTACTTACAGGATAAAACACACCAACTGTGGTACTTATAGGATATGGAACCAAACTCAAGAATGGATCTTTGTAACCCCACAGGAGTTCTTTCAGACTTCTTGTTTGGAACATAGAAGACTTGGACTTTTTGATAAGGGAGTTGAGAACAACTTGAACAAATGAGTTTTGGTAGATATGTGGTGCAGCCTACAAAAAAAAAAATTACTATCTGAGAAATCAGTACATTATAGTTCTTAAATAAATGGATTAAATATAACAATCAAGTTCAATTAAAATCAAAATAAACCTTCAAAATCTGCTAAATCATGCTTACTATAAAATTATAATTTTTGCCATCTTCTCTAATCCCTTACATGGTTACCTTTTTTGAGAGCTGGTTTTAAATGAGTATAACTAATCAATCAAGTAAGTTCATTGATTACGCTGATCGGGTCATCTCTCCAGATGACAAAATAGCATTAAGCATGGTTTTTATGAAGTGGTTAAACAACTAAAGCCAAATTATGAGGTGCTTATGAGATTCATTGTAACAGGCTCTGAAATGGTCCACATAGCAGCTGCTATCCACTCACTGCCACGGCCAGATTGAGGACCGTGAAGTTGTCATCCTCTGTTCCAACAGACAGTGAAGGCTCAAAGATGGCTCCGTTGGGCTGTACAAAAGAGACAGTGGAGTCCTCAGGGTCCTGAGTTATATTTTCCTTGGCTAGATAACGAACTCTGAAACAAACATAAATCAACAAAATGAGAGGTGTTGAAACCTTGCACAACCAATGTCTGGATTCTTTCAACAAATACTATTCGAAACCAGAACAAATCACAATTTACACTAACAGAATTTCATAGTAAACAATTAACTATTGAGACATCTCTGGCAAAGGTTGTTAAACCTGGAATAGAAAAGTAGAATAGAATGAACTGAGTTAAAATAGACACTGGGCTTTGGGCTGGTTAAAGTGGAATGGGTTGGAAACTCATTTTGGTAGCAATTCCATGTGGTAATCTAAGTAAATCTAGGTATACATAAGAAGGGCTAGAAGTAGAAAGTTTAAAATACCGAAGGTCATGATAATGTGGTTTGAAAAATTCAAGTACTTGAGTGCTGTTTAAAGTATGAGAGAAAAACAGTTGACGGGAATATAATTCACAAAGTGAGATTTTAGACATACAAGAGCAATATAACTAAATGGCCGTCTTTGTCCTGAAGTAAAGAGGGTCTGAGTGCATGACTATATTTTTCATATTAGAAAGACATCTCCAAGTGGGCAGCCTATGCAGCCTACATGTTGTTAAGTAAGTACATTCTTGAAACCACCATTAAGCAACCAATAGTCATCCCCAATCTAAAGGGACCCAGACTTAACTCTGTTCCTTCATTTTACATATTGAGTTCTAGTTTTAATCTCTTGCCTTTAACACTTGTAATAGTTTCCATGACTCTGTTAAAAGGTGATTGTTTTGTAGAAGAAAATGTTTTGTCTGTACAAAGCAGACATTAAAGTGAAATGGGGTAGACCTTACTCAGCACACGGTTCTATCGCTGGATATCAATTTTAGATTACTTATAGCTATAGAATTGAAAAATCACGAGCCTATAAGTTTGATAGGAAACTTTTGAATTTATTTTAAATACAGATTTTGTGTCCCCATAAACATAATAAGTTTGGGGTATGTTCAGTATTTTTTTTTTACTTCTTGGTGTGTTTTATCTCAGGCTGCAACTAGGTAGTTCAGATAAGAACAAAGGTAGGCCACGATATCTGGCCCTCTCTATATTATTCTAAAATATGGCTATATTATTCTAAAATATGGCTATATTATTCAAAAATGCTCATGGTCTAAAAAACAGGAACAACATTTTGATAGATGTTGTGCATAGCTTTATCATTTATTCTCTGTTAAGTAAGATGCTTAAGCAACCTAACAAACCCAAAATAATCCAAGGTCCTAAATTCCTAGTAATGCTTTTTTCATAAAATATCTATTTTAAAATTAAGGTAGCTATTAATACCGATTCAAGTAAGGCTACAGCAATTTCAGAGACTTCAATGCAGGGATGACTAGGTAAAACAAAAGCTAAATACTTCACATTCATTGTTCCCTAAATGGCACTTACAATATCAAACCAGTAGATGGCACTCAGTAAGAGAATATGAAATCAGTAAAACTTGCCCCATCTTAAGAAAGTTCTTTTGAAAGAGCATAATCCCTCAGTTTGTTTTTTGTGTTTTTGTTTTTTTTTGGTTTTTGTTTTTTTTTCTTTTCCTTGTTTTTAAAAATCATGTCTGCAGATGTATTGGTAAATAAGGTCAAGGGAAGTAGCTTTTCACCCATGGTTACATGATGCCTTTATTACTATTCTTGCCAAAGAAAACATAAATTTTAAAATGTAAAATATCTAGAAGGAACTACAGTAATCAGAATTATTATGGATTGAGATATAAATATGATATTAAACAACACAATTTTTTTCTTTAATCATGTCTTATGCTGTCAATTACTGCTTCATCAATATCATTTTAACAGTCATTAGCCAATTCACCAGCGGTTCTGTTTTAGGGGGGCGTATTTTTCTACAGCCTCAATTTAAAATGGATTCAGAGTGTTGTTAATAGCATGTCATGCTTTCACTTAACACACAGAAGCCTCTCAATAGTGTAAACTTTTTCTAAGATTTCTTAAATCTGATTTTCCTTCCTTCATTTGAGGTATCAAGACAAGCTAAAGAAATTCCAGTTTGATGATCTCATGAAACAGGAAGCACACTTCATTAAGGACAGTTTGAAGTTGCCATACAAAGGAGAGCTTCCTGTGTGAAAATTTTATCTATAAATTCTACTCCTTCCCAGTTTTCTCTGTTGTCTTTACAAACAAACCAAATATATCTAATTTATCACCTTTTAGTTCTATACCTAAATAAGCTAGAAGTTGTAGGAATAACTCCTATAGTCCATATATATATATATACATATATATATATATATGTACATATATATGCATACTTAGAATATGTATATATGTTATACTTATATATGTAACTTATATATGTTGTATACATATATACAACTTGGGAGATATGTATATATGGAAATTATATATACATATATATATAAAGCATATATATATATATTTATATGCTTTATAGGAGAATATAACTAGGATTAATTGCTATATTTACAGCTCATTGTAGCTTCATAAATTCCTTAAAAGCAAAAATCATTATCTCTAAACAAACAATTAAAAAGTAAAACATAAACCATAGAAGCACTATCCTTAAATGAGAGTGGAGGGGAGAGAAAGAAGGGGGAAGATTCTTAAATTCTAATAACTATTCTCTTCTCCTCAACTTTGGTTATTTTATTCATGTTATATTTCTCAGGCATATATTTAAATTTTGTTTCTTAGGTCTTATAGTAGATTACAGATTTCATAGATATAAACTATACCAATATATTTCTTCATATTTCTTAGACTATGATATTCACACAATATTTTGCTATTAAGTATTATAATATCACGAAAAATATTTCCTTGTAGTTACAAGAACACAATCTTCTTTGGCAAAATTATACATTGTTACAAATATTTCAGAAAATAGAAGACTATTAAGACATGGTAGTCCATAAATCATCTGTTGGTATAGCAGACATAACACTTACAACAATTGCTATTTCTCCATAAATTGGAGTGTCAAATTTAATTCAGAAACATGCTTTGGAGAGGCTAAAAATGTACAACCCTATTGCGTTAAAAACATGCTACAACTGTGGATTATAGAGTTAATAAGAAATATAATAATCTGTGATATGAACTCATTGTGTTGCATAAGCAGTTGTGTTTTGTTTTGAAAGAAATTCACTACATACAAGAAACTTAACTGTGTTCCCACAGGAAAATAAAACTATCCCTAATACTTAGGTAGAGTAGTTTGTTTCAAGTGCCTTTTACTACTCTAAGAGTAGAAAGGAAAAGAGTCTTTTAATTTACATAGAAAATTGTGTGCAGAAATATGATTACTAGTCTCTATCTCTGTGTGAATGTGGACATTTGATGGTATCATTTTTCTTCTTCTACAACTGCTTCTTTCCTTCCTTTTTTCTTTCTTTCTTTCTTCTTCCTTTCTTTCTTTTTCTTCCAATGAAAAGTTTTGACTGATTATTTCCCCTAGATGTATTTATTTAAGATTCTAGGTATAACTTTATTAAATAAACTATTGGAATACTTAAGATAAAAGTATAGCAGAGAGAAATACTGTAAGTTTTAAATTGCTGTTTAAATCTCAATACATAGCTGACCTCAACACTTAGCAGGAACTGCAACTATGCAAAATCTTTTTACTTCTGTGGTTCTCAAAACTGAGTACATATCTGAATTACACAAAAAGAGTTTCAAATGCACAGCTAGTGGCTTTTCCATCCACTTGCTGTAGCGGTTGATGGGTGTTGCTATTGTTTCTGCCTTAGAAACCATACCAGTGTAATCACAGAAGTAAGATATGTGTTTCATTTTAAGATGCTCATCATGTATTCATAAAACTCTCAGCATGCCAACTACACAGTTTGGAACATGACAGAAGTGTCAAACAAATCATCCATAAGTTTTTGAGTAGGGGAGCTATTTAATAGCTTTCAAATGATAATAAAGTCTATATTTCTTTTTCATATAATATTGGGTAACATTAGTGTAGCATATAAAGACAAAAACCTTAATCTATAGACTAAGATCCTTTACTTGTAGGAAAAACATTTTATGTAAATTTTGTTGGCAAGAAAGTAAATATACTTCAATACAATGGAATTCCTTAGGAGAAAGAGTTCTCAGAAACAAAGTGAGAACACTACTCCTTCTCAAGAGCTCACTCACCTATATGTGTAAGGACCTCTCTGTTTAACCTTGATTTTGCTGCTGTTCTTTGCAACCTCATCTGGGTTTTGCACATCAAAGATCCAAAATTGTCTGTATACAGTGGTGCCTGTTTTAACCCAGTTTTTGAAAGCAGTGGTTCCTTCTTCAAGGACAACTTCCTATGAAAAAGAAAACAAGTTTGGTTTGTTTTTTATAATGAACATGGAAACTGCTAGGACCTTGTTATGTTTAGTCAGAACATAAGGAACACCTTGTGAAAACTTGAGTAACTTTGTCACATACTTGAAGCAGGAATGCTGTCCACGTGAAGGACACTCTCTTGGTTAATGTTTAGGAGGAGAGCCAGTGTGTAAATGGTGAAGCCATATTTGTTGCTTTTAAAGCAACCTTTCAAGTGAACCTGTGGCAACATTCCCTTATCAACAGAACAGTAAGTTAAGCTAATTTGAAATGTTATTGAACAAAAGATTTTTGCCAGGTGTAATCTTCAAACTCTGAAAAAAATATCTGTGTTGATGAGACAAAAGAGAGAAGTTGAGAGGCAGCTTGAGTACATTTGGAGCTTTCAACAACGACAACAACAACAACAGCAGCAACAATGACAACAACAACAGAACACCTTTCTTCCAAAGTTGGGCAATTCAAGGGATGGTAACTAATCTTTATTAAATAAAGATCATAAATTCTTGAGGATGAATTCCATAAATAAGCATATTTCCTCTTTGGAATCTTGTTCAATATGACCTCTGTGAATCATATGTTTGAGGATTTCCGGATTGTGTTTTTACAAACAATACAATTCCTTAATTAGTCATTGCATCACTAGTTTTCAAAGAGCAAAATTAAGAAGGAATATTGTGTGTGTGTGTGTGTGTGTGTGTGTGCATATTTATATCTGTGTGTGTGCATGATACACATTAGAAACCATGTATACCAGTAGTGCTGAAAACATGAAGCAATTAAATATACAGCATCAGGACTGAAACACCTTTTATTAGAAACTGTCTCCTGTTTAGGAGCTTTGGGACCAAATGGAAAGACACTAAACCCCTTAGGGTCCCTTTCGTTGTCTGCAAGGGAAGAGTTACCATAGATGCTTGCCCAGCTTCTTTTCTAGTGCTTTTACTCTCAGAACAGGAAGTCTTTGTAGTCATAGTAACTAGTGCAAACAAAGGGAGTTTATAGCTTCCAATTAAGTAATGTGGGAAGAATGCCTGGGTTCAAGAGTGTTCAAGGGGAAGAGGAAGAAACATATTTATAGAAAATTAGACTAAAGGAGTCCATGAACATAGGAACAACCTAACCTACTTTCTTCACCTGGAAATATCGATTCCTGAATGATGGGATCAGGAAAGGAGAGGGAGAAGTGACATACTTTTTAAGGTTGAGTCTCCTTGAAAGCATATGGTTGGAATAAGTGCAGCCTGGGCAAATAGTCTTAGGGACACTTGCATTATTGAGCCTTATACCAGTTCTCTCTTGGTTCATGCTTTACTGGTTTCCCTAACATATCCTGATCAACTGTTTAGTTCATAGGTGTGAATTGAGTTTCCTGCCTTTGGGAGATGATATTGCTTAATGCTGAGAATAATGGAACCCATTAGAGAAAAGCAAGGCAGCAGGTTAGGATGTGTTTGAAAATCCTGTAGTACTGTAAGCATGAATAGAGGAAATAGAGCTGATCATGTGATGTTCAGATCGCTATTGCTCTTCTATGATAAGATCCTTTTGAAAAAGATATGAGGCCAAAATGCTTATTTCCACACTAGCCCAGTATTAGAGCAAAGTTACAAAACTGATTTACACAGCTTTCTTGAGATAAAGGTGTTTGTGAATATTAAAGCTGAAATCTGTATTGACTTATGCCACAAAACTATGGATCTACAGGTCATAAAAATTTTAAGGCCCAACATAATAGTTACTGTTTATCTTGTGTTACTCAAAACACAACATTATTTCAGTCCTTAGTGAAAATAAGTCAATATACTCTTATGAGATCAGAAATGACTTTTGACCATACTTATCACTTTGTTCTTTGAACTGAGAAGCTAGTAGACTGTTAGGGTGGGCCAGCTATCACTCAAAGACTGAAGTTTGCACACTAACTTTGACAGTTGAGTGGGTGAGTACTCTTTTAATATAATGGCAAAACCAAGTGTGTATGTTTCCTTCATATAACAGTCAGTGTTAATGTAATCATTAAAGCTCCCTTATATTTTCTTGTATTGGAGTAGGTGGTACACAAAATTATAAAAATTGCCCCATTCACCAAAGATTATGTGAAAACCGAGTCATGTATTTTACATTCAGTATATATTGAAACCAAATGCTATATTAGAAACTAAATATTATAGAGTTGCATGAGTTTACACAGATTATTTAATGTAGTTATATCCTACTGTCCTTATAATGTAAAGATAAGACATATTGAGTGATATGAAATTAGCACATTTAGAGGTAAAATATATTGATGACATTTTAATAGGGTTTGTCATTACCTCAAGAATTATAATAACTACGAAATGAAATCTGAATAGTGTGAACATAGCAAACCTTCAGCAAATGTTCAGTTAGTATTTTAGAAATAGACTCTACATGTTAGAGGGAAAACTGTAACTCATTTGCTTCACACATTCCTCAAAATCTTGGTTCAAGCATTAGCTGTCTGACTAACTAACTAACTAACTAACTAACTAACTATATAGACAGTAACTCACACTATTACATGGCACTTTTTCTGTTGCTTAATCAATTTATATTGACATCTCATATGCATTAAATACTTCCTTAAAAGGTAGACTTTTGTCTTTCTCATCATACATTCAACCTACCCAGTACTGGCTCTCAGTAGAATAACATACTAAAAAGGACAATGACTTTGGTGGGAGCGGCCCACCTCTTTCAGCTTAGATGTGAGGCTCCGTTGCACAGAAGGGAATTCTCTCCTGGCACAAGAAATCTAAGTCAAATGTTCATAGCTGTAGAGGTTGGAGACCCTAACAACTACAGTTGTTTTGCTACGTGGACTTGTCCTCTTCCAACTGCCTTCTTAATATTTTATTTCCATGCTTATAGACAAGCACTACAGAGAAGCTTGTGTTTGCATTAGATGGTGGTTACTGTAGAGACTGATAACTGAGAAATCACTGAGAATAAGTGAATGTTTCTTTATGGCTCTGCCTAGAATGAGGCATCTCTGTGACTCTCCTTAAATCTCAAAGAGCATAAAAAAAAAAGAAGGGCTAGAGGAAATATAGAGCTTGAGGAAGGAATGTGGGGTCATGATATGGCTGGTATGGCTGTTTTGCTCACGAACTGATCAGAGTTGTTAGTACCTCAATATGATGTGCAAAAGGTGGACACAGCAGGATCTCACTAGCGGGAGGGGGAGGGGTCATTGAATCCTACCTGTCCTCATGTAAACAACACTACGCAAACTCATCCATCCTGTCACCAATAAAGAAATCAGGTAAAAGTAGTGCTTGAAGAGAAAAGGTATCACTGAGAGAGGACAAAGAACATGAGGAGTGAATATGATCGAAATATGTTCTACACATGTAGGAAAATATCGCAGGGAACCTCATTGGTATGCATAATTAATATAAACTAATTAAATATCACAGGGAACCTCATTGGTATGCATAATTAATATAAACTAATTAAACTTCTTACATTTGTGGATTATATCTGTAAAGTGAAAGAGAATTATGTTATTGGTTACAGTTGTGTTAAAAAGAACAAATGCCTTTATTATTAGGTTTTAAGCCATTAAATTAAGTTACAATCAATTAAAATATTGATTAAAATCATTGAATTATATTGGAGCAGTAAGATTTAATGTTTCAGAGATTCAAAAATTATTCTTTTAGGATTTATATAAGAACTTAACATGGGAGATTGTCATTTGGGTTGAAACATGGACTACATGATAACCTGGGAAAGAAAAAGAAACCTATATGCACTGAATTCTGTTTCTAAAGCATTGATTGTGAGCCAAAATGGTGTGCACTTGCATGTGTGTCCTGAGATAAATCTCAATTATCATTCTTCAGGATCTCTCAAACTCTTTTTGAGGAAAATTAACCCATTAACCCAGAGCTCAGGTTAGGCTGCTGGCCAGAACTGACAGAGAACTCATCTGTCTCTGTTTCTCCGTTACTGAGAGGTCAACTCTGAGCTACCACGGCAGCCCTTAACATGGGGTCTGGGGATAGAGCTCAGGTCTTCTCACCTGTGTGACCAGTAGATCACTAACTGGGTCAGCTCTACAAGCCCTAACCATTGTTTCTTTAGCATTCATCAGCCAGGAAACATTTCATTTGATCTTCCCTTAATACCTTTTCCTCCTAAATTGCACTCTTTTTTCTCCTTCATGCACTCTTTTTTCCTTCTTCATAAAAATCAGAAACAAAAGCAAAAAATAAAGCAAACAACAAACCCTTCTTTTCTTTTCCTGTTTCTCCTTGTCTCTGACTGTGCACAAGTTCTTGTAGCACACAACCCTGCTCTTTTCCTGGACACTCAACCCCTAGAAGGCAGTATTCTTGTATAGGTTTATCTATAATTTCCCATCAAAGATCAAATCTATGTGAACTCTGCTCCTTGAGTACAGAGTGAAAATTACATCAAGCCACTTGCCATATATCTGTGCTTTCACTTCTTCGAATATGTATTTCCATCAACAAGCCACCTGGACATCTTATGATAAATCCATACCTATTCCTCTCTTCCCTGACTTAATCCCTCTATCTAAAATTCAAATGCATCCATGCATCAATAACTTTTCCCTAAGCTTCCCCATTTCAGGCCTTTTGCTGTATAATGGACCTATAAACAAAGACATGTCTATTCTATAAAAACTATTTTTAATCCACTCTAAAGATTTGTGTGACAATGCTTATTCTTCTGTAACTTTTGTGTCTTCATTTCAACTACATCCATTTAAAGGTCATACTATTTAAGGTTATGTCATTTAATCTCTAATATTTTCCATTAACTTACACATAATTGATTTAGTATTTCGAGATTAAAAAATTGATGAAATAATCTCACATGTTTATTTATGACAATTAAATGAATCCTTACATGGGAAGATCTTAATTATACCACCAATCTATTGATGTTACTGCTCTCTAAATGCATGTTTCCTTTCATAGTACTAAAAGCAACATAGGAACTATGTTTATTACATCACCAATTAGTAATTCTTCTTCTTAGTATTTAAAACTTCTTAAATCTAAATATACTTTGCTTTATACCCACCTTTTGTTTATTCTAATAGCCCTGCTAAATTATCTACCTTTTAATACTGGACAATATACTTTGATCATGTGTTCCTCTCCCCAAACACCAACTCCTACCAGATCCTACCCTCCTTCCACCAACCAGCCCACCCAATTCCTTCCTTCCTTCCTTCCTTCCTTCCTTCCTTCCTTCCTTCCTTCCTTCCTTCCTTCCTTCCT
>NW_021604744.1:5185714-5219980 GCF_004785775.1 Grammomys surdaster | reverse complement strand
CTCTTTCTTTCTTTCTTTCTTTCTTTCTTTCTTTCTTTCTTTCTTTCTTTCATTTTCTCTCTCTCAAATGAAAATCATACCGCAGAAACAAAACAAAACTAAACAAAGCAAATCAGACAAATAAACCAGAAATTCTAAACCAAATCAAAGCAAACAAATAATAAAACAAGAAGTCTACCTTGTGTATCCAGCTACTTCTTGGTCCTACATAGAACCTTTCCTGGTGTGTAGTTTAAATCATTCAAATTGATGCTACATTGAAGAAAAGTGATTTTTCCCCAAGCAAGTATTGATTGTAGAGATTCTCTGTTAGGGGGTGGGAATTTGTGTCCTCTTCCCTTCTCTTTGCTGGCTTTTTGTCTAGTTTGAACTTGTGTGGGTAATCTACATGCTGTCACAGACTCTGTGAGTTTGTATGTGCATCTGATGTATTGAAGACATTGCTTCCTTGTAGCCCTCTACTACCTGACTTTTACAATCTTTCAGTCTTTCCTTCTCATAGCTTCTGAGCCTGTACCTCTTCACTGCATTGAGTTGCAGCCCACAGCTTTTCTTCTACCATTATTTACTCTTTTGGGCTTTTCAAATAATATGTTTCTTTAGAATCATAGAAATTTTCAGTGTCTTCCTGAATATTCATGAATACTCTCATTTTTTCTTCCTATATAACATTTTTCATATTATATAAAACTTAATTCTATGCTCTCAAAAGTTTATCTATTTTTTTTCTATAAGACACACATTTTCTTAGATATTTCTTAAACATTTTTATTTATTTTGGTCCCAAATACTCATGCTACAAAATTGTACTTTGAAACAATTGATTGTCTAAAACTCTCTTTTTATGAGTTCTCATTATGAGCTCAGATAAAAGTATTAAAAATTTAATTCAGAATGCTGCTAGCACTCACATACTACTCAAGAAAGTTTATATGAACAAATTTTGTTATATGAAGAAAAGATTAACTTATCACTACTCAGCCTTTGTTCTTGCTAGTTTATAATATTATATCCTAAAAGTTTGTGATGTTTTTTGTTCAAAAGATAGTTCCAGTCTATGGGTAAACAGAGACAATAATCTATGATGATCTGGGTGGAAACCACAAGCAACAAAATAAAAAGGCCTAGATCAGTGACAGTTCCAGTCTCCCCACCCCTACCCCTCAACCCTGGTCAAGCAAGCCTGTCCTCATCCACCCCTATCCTTCTACCAAGAAAGATAATACTACTGAAAATTGAGTAAAAGATCATATATACATGAATATTACACACACACACACACACACACACATATATATATATATATACATTTCAAAACATTTATTGCTCAATATAACATGTTTTTTCATTAAATGCAAACATTTGGAGATATGTAAGTGATGATCGTGTAATTACTGAACGATATAGTGTGTGTCTATAGGAATTCTTACCTTTAATACTCTACACAGAGAGATGACAGCTAAATAATTCAATGAGAGGGAATATTTCATCTTAAATCAGCATTTATAATGAAACAAGTAAAATCACAAAACAGTAACTTCTATTTGTGAATAACTATATACTAGGGTTTTATATTAATTCTATTAAATCAATGCTCGTGTGAAAGCAAATACCACTTTCTTATATCTTGAAGAAGGCAATGTACCAAAATTAACAGGTAGATAAGTGATTAAATGGTCTTGGACATAACAGAAGTTTCAGTACAAATAGATACAACGAATCCATTTCTCTGGTTCTCCTGTCTGCAGTATAGTTACTGTTGGTCTAGGTTGCTAGAATCAAAACTAATGTGGGAGGTGAAGTCAGTGTTCCCACCTATGATATTGGGGCATTGTTAGTTGTTAACTTTTCAAATGAACATGGATGCCTCTGGGCATGGCAGAAACCCCTTCTCTACCCTTCACTTTGTTCTGGATAGATTTCTTTCATTTGGGACCACTATTTTCAAACTGCTGAATTTCCTTCAGGACCACAGCAGATAGGCTTCCCTTAATATATCTTCAATTCACTAAAATTTCTTTGAATTTAAAGCTAATTACAATGAACTAGGGAGGCAGATTAGTTTTACATATCCATATATTTAAATCGCTCCAATTTGATTTTAAAGATCCAGTTCACTGATGTGTGTCAAAATGTGTCCTACAGAACATTTTCCCTGAAGTTTGACAAAGCCAAATCTCAATGTGAGGAAACAGAGACTATTTATTAGAAATGACTATTACACCTATTTAAATTAGCAGTTTTTCAGAGCTCTTCATTGAATATTAAAGTTTTTAACGTGCAAACACGTGAATTTTTCATGGTTAATTAAAATGCAACTACTCTTATAAACATACTCTTACAAAATACTTATTTGAAAATTTCTATTCAAAAGCATGTCAGTCTATTCCAAAAATAAAGAAAATTATTTCTACTAAACTACACAAATATAATCTGCAGTTTTACCAAAATTTGACATGTTTAAGACTAGTAATGTATTCCAGTCCATTTTACATTAAACTCATAAGAATGTATGTGTGTTCATTTTGTATTACTTTGTAATGTTTCCCACATGCTTATGTTATCTTGTTAGGTTTCTATAATTTACAATCACACTTCTTATTCAAAGCATAAAATTACCAGGCAACACAAAACAAGCAAGCATCCAGATCAGTAACACAATAACAACAAGAGACACGGAAATAAGTAAATGGTACAACAGATTCAGTCATCTTTTACCCTTTTAATTGTGTTCTCAACAAGCATGTCTCCGACTGGCATGAGGATGCCACCAAACACAGCCAGGACAGCACCGATGACAGCTCCGGCAATGAGCCCACAGTTACGATCGCAGCCCATCCTCCTTGCGCAGCAGAATCACGGTAGAGGACTTGTTTCTCACCAACTCCCAGCTTCAATCACAATGTTTTCTGTGTGGCCTGGTTCTACTATTAGAAAGAGGTCATAAAAAAGAAGCTTAAGTATCAGCACAAAAAGATCAAAGTACAAAGAAATCATGCTGCAGGTACTGATACAGATGATTTTGCCAACTAACGATAAACAAATCTTTTTGTTTGTTTCAGCTCACTAGTTTTCTACGTCTTACTCCTTCATCTTGTTCACTAATCCCCAGCAGAAGCAATATTAGAGAGTGTGTGGAGTTTTAAAACTCTTCTGTTTTGTATTTCCATCCCTGGGTGATTAACATAGTATAATCTTATCTAAGGAAAGCCATATAAACACATTCCCCTCCTAATACACCTTATCTCAGCATGGCATGCTGTTTCATACCTTCACCCCCATATGGTTTCTCCACCCATTAGGACCCTGAATGCTCTGCCAGGAATTCTTCTGCCAAACACATGTGGCTGGACTGATAAGCCTTGTCTACTAAGCCATGACGGTAGTGGCAACATACCTAATTCATGCATAAACAGCAATATATGAGTTGTGTGAAAAAGAATCTGTTGAGACTCAGAAAGGATCAATACTTCAAATCATTTGTAAGCTACCTGTCAAAACAAAAACATGCAGAGAAAAATCACATCATCACAAAGTTAATACTAGTATATTCTTTAATGTAATCATAGCATTAAAAATAATTCCACTTCTTTTCTATATTTTATGTTCATGCCTGAAAGTTTCCCCATACAGTATGGAAAACATTCAAGAAACTTTTTAAAAGTAAATATGGTTTCTACTTTCATTAGCAATGATTTTGACAAAATACAGGTTAAAGAATTTGAAGATACAAATATATATCACACACATACGTGTGTATATTGATTTGATTTTTGTTTCTCTCAAAGATTCTTTTACATATCCAACAGTAGTAGCACTAATTTTTCCTATGTAGAGATTCATGTCAAGGCTCTTAAATACAGCGGTATGGCTATTATGTACTCCATGCAGGCAGTATAATCTGTGGTATCTTCTTTCATGCAGCTATTATATAACATTGGAAGAAAGCAATTTACAGAACTACTGGATCCTGCTGCAACAAAACTAATGACATTGTGTCTTTTTAATCAATGCTTGAAGAGGAAGTTGGGCTTTGGTGACAGTTTTATGATAGTCTTTTACCTTTCATGGTGTGGTGTATATCTGTGATTTGTACTTTAGAACAGTTTTGTGTTACACCAAAATGCCCATGCCCAAGAGGAACACAGATGTCAATAGAACCGAGAAAAGATAAGGCAGACAGGGAGCATTTATAAAATACTCTGTATACAACCATAAGCCTTTCTCAAAGGTAGAGAAGCACAAACAGTCCAGACCCTTTCCGGGCAACTGTACCCCCTCTGTAACCTCTGGCACTTTCCTTTACTTAGCCCTACTCCCTTCACCCAATTGGAAGATCTGAGACTTTTCTTCAAACAATCTTTCAAGCACTCACAGAACTGGTGAGGAGGCTGGGGTTCTGCCAGCAGTAAAGGAAGAATCATACCTGTGAGGCAGAAATGAAAGCAGTGGGATCCAGCAGCCAGCACAAACAAAACACTGGAGATAAAATAAACCCTGACCTTTCTGCCTCCTTCTAAGAGGCAATAAAGAAATACTCAAGTCTCTCTATATCTTGACTTTTCTAATGTTTCAAAATAAGATCTAAAGTGAAAGTGGCAATTTCCTATGTAAGTAGCAGAAATAATATTCACCCATTTTTGGTTGTTTTCCAAGTTGTTGCCTGGGAGACCAAAAGGTATGGCAACAGTGGTTACACAGCAAAGTGATAACCCAGTGACCTTTGTTTCTGACACACTTCATATCTGCCTAATACTACTTAGAAAAGTTTAAGAGTACCTCTTTAAGAAAGTGTGACCTATGATCTTAGCACAGGGACAGGAAATCTTTTGTGTTTGGTAAATATAAATTAATTAGATCTAAGTAAAAGCACCCAATGAGTTACTTCATTTGGAAAGTTATTTAATGCCTGTATGAACATCATTAAAATTATTTATTTGGGGCAGGCAGATAGTATAGTGCATAAGCACACTTGCTGCCAAGTCTGATATGTTGATTGGCATCTACAAGGCAGAAATACAGAATTAAACCTTGAAAGTTTTATACACACACACACACATTTTAATAAACAAATGTTATTAATTATTCAGGAAAATCATTTACAAGTAGAGTATCAAGTGACATTAAAATTAGAATATTATTGCTTCTGAAGTAGATGTGTACATATTTGCCCCTTGTTCAAGTCTATGTTACAATAAATATAAATTGCGAGTATGTCATTTCCAGATTTTTTTCTTATTGAAATATTTCTATGCATGACTGCGAAGAGTTTCTACAAGAGACGAAAAGTTATAACAGCATCTACTGGAGCACCCAAGAAACAGAACCTGCTTTTCATTGCCAAGAAATCAATCAGGAGACGTACAGCAGAATAGTAGTCAGTAGATAGAGGTGGGTGTAGACTGAGTTATGTCTGCTTCAAACAGAAGTGAGAACGTGCATATGTCCCACTGATGCTGAGTCAGACTCCTTAGAAAACAAGAATATCAAGAAATGTATTTAGTTAGATTATAATATTAAACCTTAATATAAGAATTTATCTAACATTCTTTCAATCGTGTGCATTGAAATTTCAATCATTTCAATTTGATAGAGTGGAAGAAGTCAACTTGTCCACTGGTTCATATGTTTAATGATTGATTCATGATCGTAACAAAGTTTCTGGGAATGCTCTAAAAATAAGAAAGATCCTTTTTTTTTTTTTTTTTAACTGGGGCTCACTGATCATCATTTAGTCATTTAACATAAAGAGGAAGGGAGAATTTATAGTATGATCATGCTTTTTTTTTTTTGACCTGAGACCATAAATGCTCAGGTTGGCACATTCTAGCTAGCAGCTTGGCCATCCATACTTATCTTCAGAGAAACGTATGGTCTTTTTGAATACTTTTTGTCAATTTAGCTATTAAGAATTCCAAAGTTTGGATCTGAGATTACATTTTTCTCAATAGCACAGCTGGTCATATTTCACATTAAGCCATTGTATTTTCTAACTTTAATTTTGTGATATTAATTCTATAGTGCAGATATCATTTGCAATAAACTATTTCCTGCTTAAAGTACTGAAATTTAGAAGGCAATGAATAATCAGGACGAGAGAACTGTTTGTACTAATCTAAAAGAGGAAAGGGTATAGGGCGGCATGTTTTAAAATGTCACTAGCTACAAATCTGTCAGCTGCTATCTCTCATACAGTGTATAAAATACATATAGATTCCTTTTTCAGAACTTGAGAGTGGATTATATATTTTTCAATGTCTTTAAAAGAAGCAATGGAAGTGGAATTATTATTTTTTTCCTGGTGTTGTCAGATTGGCAGAGTACTCCTACTATGAACTTTGAAGCACAGGGCCCTTCCACTACATGGGAAACCTAATAGAACCTGATAGAATTGAGCAAAGCCTGAGGTAGGATGAACTATAAACAGCGTCCCTGGTAAATAGGCCAAACATTAGAGCAAATTCCCTGGTGGAATCTCTAATTATTCCCACATGTGTTTCAAACTGTGTTCCCTCAGAAACTCCACCTAGAATAGGCATGGCCCACAGGTAACGAATGCTGAGCTGTGAACAGTGAATATGAGAATGTTTCAGAATCAGACTGGGACATGAATTCTATGTTTTCCTCCATCTACCAAGAGCTAAAAATTCCTATTCTACATATAAAGCTCCTTCCACTTGTTACCATAGGAAACCAGTCCACAGAACTCTGTAGACACTGTCATCTTTTCATACAGAATCTTCCTTACCCAAGAAAAGATCAGCACCTACCCATGATGACCTAAGGTGAAAAATATAACTAGGGATAATTTAATGAATAACAGGTTGAATGTGAGTACAGAATTTTTTCAAAATGTATTATATCCTTTTCACACATTTACCCTCCACCCTATCTATTCGTATTTACAAAGCCATATTTCATAAAGAGAACATATACATTTAAGCATAGATTAACAATTTTATTTTAATTTAATTTTATTTGTCAGATGTAATTGTCATCTCAGAGGCCTACTGCTGAATAAGCTCTCCCTTTCTAGCTCTTTCAGAATTCTGGCTGACTGGTTCAACTCAGCTTTTCTGACTCAAACTCTTTTCCAGATTGACTGATTCAAACTGGCTTCTCTCAGCTTCTAGGTAAGTTTCTCTGAGGCTCTCCACTGCAGGGCCTCTCAACTCAGTTACTCCATTGAACTGACTGACTTGAACTCATGCCCCTGAATGCTGGGATTAAAAGCAGGTACTACCATGGTTGAACCTACGCATTTCTTTACACTGACTTTGCTCTATCCTTGGGTGGTCTTGAACTGCTTGAACCCAAGAGAGCTGCTTGTCTCCTGGGATTAAAGATGTGTCTGCATTCCAGCCAGATCACACAAACCTAGGAGGCCTTTGGATCTGATCTCTTACTAGACCAGCCACGTTACTGGATTAAAATTCCTCTCCAGGAAGGTGCTCAGTTATCTGGTAGTACTTGATTATGCTGAAACAAACTTTATAAAATTATGTGTAGAAATTGAACTCTCTGGATAAACAACACATATGATTCAGTGTTAAATACAAGCCCAGAGAAGTGCTAAAAAGTAGAAGATGATAAGAATTACGATTTTGCTTTCAGCTCTGACTCATAGGAGCTTTAAACCATCACTTAAGAATTCAAGGGTTCTGCAGAAAACTTATAAGTATCTTGACAAGGTGACCTTGAAATTCTCATCGTATGTCCATCTGCATCCTAATAGATTATAGGTGGACAACATTTACACAAAATAATAAAGAAATCAATAAATAGGTAGTTATAGTGTCAATGAATCATTTCATTAATTAAAATTATTAAATTATAATAAAAACTTGTCTTAAGGATAACCTTACATAATAAACAAAGAGATTGTAGTACACATATAATACCCCAAATCCTGCAAAGCTAAGCATATCTTTTAGAGGCTTAACTTGGAATTACATATATAGGTTTGAATTTATTCCTTTTGACATATTGGCTTAAACTTAACAACAGGAAAACTTCATTAGCGAGCAACTCCAAGAACATCTGATGGTGGATCCAGGAAGTATCATCTGCTTTCCTAAGCCTGAGAATCAATTTTATAACTTCTGTAAACTGAGTCCCCAAATTGATAACAATGAATAGACCTAGAAATGAACTGAATTCTGTCTGATTCAACCCTAGAAATGAAGTGAGACCATATACATGTGGCACTTGTAAAAATATTTGTAATCATTGAACCTAGGTAGCATTAGTATTTCTTTCTTTATTCCAAATTCTATTACAGTTAGACTATTACTACAAGATTTTCAGGGGTTAAAATCTGAAGTTAGAAAATATATAATCAGTTGTGGATTCTTTGCAAATTATTTTTTATTCTATTTTCTCTGAGGTTGACATAGATTAAGAAAGATTACAATTGTGCAATAAAACCAAACACAAAAAGAAGTTAAATTTTGCACATAATAAGTTTCAAGTATTATGTAATATTATTTTAAGCAACTGTAATGTAGTAATAACTAATGTCATATTGCCCAATACAATAATTTGGAAAACTGTAGTAAATGTGGTTATATAAAAATTACATAAATATTTTCAAATTTCAATAAAATCTGATTTGTATACATTGCACATGTAATATTAAATTTTTGTTCAATAGTAAAATAGCTATTCTATCAGACAATGCACTTGAAAATTTTAGTAAGTTAACTATAAAGTTTTGGATTAAATCACAAAGTAGTAACAGACATGGTTCCTTCAAGAAATCAAAAGCAAAATAGGCAAAAAAAATAAAATTATTCAAATTTAGAGAAAAATGACCATAATTTTTATTAAATGTAAGAGCAGCAACTGTGACTTTGAAGATGAATTCCAAAGATTTGAGTACACTCTGTACAAATACCCCACCCATTGTTAACTTTAATATTTTCTCCAGGCCACCCTGCTATCTGTTAATCTGTATTTGGTTTATTGTTCTGGTTCAATAATGATTTTGGTAGAAAGAGTTTTTTACATTGTTCATTTAGTTACTCTAAAAGACACCTGAAAAATCAACTAGTAATTTTTTTTTGAGGATTTTATTTCTACTTATTCACAAAGCAGTATGTACAGCAATGTTTTCTTAGATTTTCAAAAGATATTGCTAACTTAAAATTATTTATGAAAGAACTGGAAAGTCCTGGGATCCTTACATCTTCAAAAACATTTCAAATTTATTTAAATAATTTATGCCATTTATATTACTTACAATTAAATAGTTAATTTTTCTAAAATGTGCTATCTATCCTTTAAATTCAAAATTATTTAGGAAAATAACTTACTAATATTTGAAACAATATTTTTTTTAATTTTCAATGGCATTAATTTTCTTTTATTTTTACATTTAAGTTGTATACAGATGCACACTAATTGACTTTAACGTTATCATTTGAAATAACTCACTCCTTTTGAGAAGTAAAATATTTTTGTACATAAAAGAAAAGTGCTTGGTAAACGTACATGTAATACCTGCCTTACTCCTAACTGTATAGAAAAAAAATCAAGTAAAAATTGTCTATTGAAACTTCAACAAGCTAATGACCCTGAACATCAACAAATAGTTAACAAATTACACTCAGTGTTGGTATAAAATTTACAAGTCATTTATACACTAATCTCACTGTATCAATACTCATTAAAATGTTCTTTATCATATTTTAAAGTAAAAATCATGGTTAAATAGAGAAGTTTAAATAAAACCCAAATTAGCATATAAATCATTTTAAATATTGACAAAGGGGGGTTGAAAAATACATGCTATCAAAAATAATAAACTAAAATATCACTAGTCACTGAACACAATTTTAATACTATCCAGCAAAAATGTAGGAAGGTCTGTAAAACAACACATAACCATTCAAATAAAGCAGATAGACTGTAAGAAACCAATGGATTTACTTACTCTTCATTTTACATTTTTCATAAGAAGTGTTTTAAAAACTATCACCTCCTATTAGTGTAAAGGTAGAAAAACTTTTCATTTTTTTATTATGAAAGGGGGAAAACATATAACTTACTTTTGAAAGGCGAAGAGACCATCCACCAGTTTCTCCACACATTTCAGAGGGCAGCTGTGAAGAAGAAAAGGTTCTCAGTAGAAAACCCCTACTCTGAATTCCTCACTACTGATGTGTGTGAGAGTTGAAGTGAGCTTTTAAAAAAATTCAGTGTCTGATGCCAATTTGTGGTTTGTTGCCAGCGGAATTGAAAAAAAAAAAAGAAAAAAATAAAGGCACACTACACTGCTAGTTAAGCACATAGGGGTCTATTTCTGGTGAAGACCCATCACCTACATCTGAAATACTCAGCAGCAGTGTTTTTTTTGTTTTTTGTTTTTGGCCATGTTCCCTTCCAAGTAAGTCAGAGGCCAGAGAACCAACGGAACTGATTAAGTGAGCCACCCTTTCTATACTTTGTTTTCAAGTGTAATCATTATTCCAGATGCTGGACTGCAGAGAAGGGGAAGTAAATTAGGGAACTCGTTGATCTGTCACAACAAAGCCTGCAAATCTCAGACCATAAAGTACACAGAAGAATGTTTTTCTATACTACAGAGCATGAACCTGAAGACTCTCAGATTCATAATTTGTAAAACAATTGGAAACTCTGTCAATCAACAGGAATGACAAACAAACTTTACAAGAGGAAATGGTCCATTGTTCTAGGTGGAAGTTCTTAACTATTTGTCATTTTTTTTTGTTGTTAATTTAGCTGAAATTTCAAGAGGATGGTGACATGCTTATAAAAAAATTAGCCTAAATATTTTCATCCAAAATAGAAACTGCAAGTACTAAACAACTCTAATTACTACTCAGCACAGCATCTCAGGTACCTCAGACACTTCTAGACCTACAATGTGAAGAACATTCTCACAAAGAAACCAGTTGCTGACACAAAAAACCCTCATGAGGTTATCCTGGCCAAAAGCTGGCAAGCTCCCTAGAAAATCATCTCCAAGTTGCTCCTGAAGTGAACCAAACTCAGAGTCACCGGCAAGAATATATTTAGCTCCTAAACTCAGGGTTAAGCCAGTCCTTGGTCTTACATTATGCCTGCCATGGGTGAGTGACCCTGGATGAGCACCCTCTCACTTACAGGGGTGAAAAGTCAATGGAGAACATCAGAAACTCCTTCTTAGATTTATGTTTTGCTGAGATTTCCAGGGGATGACACCAATACATTCATTTAACTATTACCAAGAGGTCATTAACATATTTGAGGTTTATTGGAATTTTGACTTTGATTTTAGTGGGAAAAGAGAAGAAATCATCTTGTAAACCCTCAATATAAATTACTTATCCTTTTCATATTGAAGGAGTTACTTGTAGGGAAGGAAACCATAGGCAATCCTCTTAAAACTGTGAAAATTTTATCCACATTGCATGATATAACAAAGGATGATAAAGAATACCTTAATAAATATTTTGACTGGGATTGTGTATTTTCTACATATTTATTATGGACTACAAACTTTTTGATATAAATACTTTTTTCTCAGATTTAATTCTCATGCATAGAAACACCAACACAACCATCTAGAGATAGGTTTCCAACACAAGGGTAGATAAAATAAGTCTTAAAGAGAATATTTAACAATATTGGCAAGATCAATACAAAATGAGGGAAATATGGGTACTGACAGAAAAAGTTATTTCCTAAAAATGTGTGTGTACATGAACATTGAGTTCACTTGGGTGATTATTAGTAACGTTATTGTCTTCTGTATCTTCTGACTTTCTCTGGAGAGTAAAATGTCACATGGTCCATTGAGCAGGCCAAAACACCAAATTTACATTCGCAGGGACCACTGGTAGATGTTATTCAGCCTCATAATCAACAGCTCTTGCTATTTGAGACTCAAAAGGCACAGAGTGGAGTTAAATTCACAGCATGAATTTTCAAGAAATAACAACTTGAGCACTAAGGGAGCCCATGCCATGTTGATTTAAGAGTTAAAGACTTGGGTTGGTTTTTTTGTGTATGTATGGAGAGAGCAGGTATGTACATACATGTGTAATCATGTATGTGCGTCAATACAGGTGCATGTCTCCATATACACATACATATGTGGAGGCCAGAGTACAACCATAGGTGTTACTCCTCTGTATGCTAGCTATTTCTTTTTTGTTGTTTTATGAGACAAGGTCTTTGACTGGCATCAGGGACTCCATCACTATGAGAGGTTGTCTGGCCATAAAGCTCCAGGTGTATTCCTATCTCAACTCCACAGCACTGGGACTAGAAACATCAGGCCTGGCCTTTTACATGGATTCTAAGAACAGGATTGGGATCTTTAACTGCTTTACTGTATTTCAACAGGCCTAGGTTTTCATTCTTAATATCGCTTGATACAGTATTTTGAGCCAATGTGTTTCATATGAAGTTTACCTAGTCTTATAGATATCTGTTCCAGCCATAAATAAACAGATATGAATGGTAGGATAGAAGCATCAATGGCCATAAGTCAACTGAGGTTCAATGCTCTGGGAAGTCTCCTTGCCATGAAAACATGAGCAGATGTTGGTTTGAATCCTGTTCTTATTCAGTATGACTAGTTAAGTGTGCACCAGGAGTTAGGTAACCATCCCTTATGGTGTTTTTGATTGTTTTGTTCTGCTGTTTTGTTGTTATACATGAAAAAAATTCCAAAGTTGTATATAGTATGCTGACATGTTTACACTGTAAGGTGATCATCAGACTTAATATGACTTCTACTTTTCTTATTTTAATAAAAAATGTTAAAATTTAAAAAGGTATTAAACACTAATAAGTTGTGTAGTGTGCAACACTTGACAATGCCTGAAGCTGCCATCAGTCAGTCAGGGTTCCGATCCTGACACTCCCATTCCTGAGCCTATAAATCTTTGTTTCTTCCTTGCTTTGTTTTCCCAAAGATCACTTATCATGGCTGGAGAAGATCTACAACTGACTGGCCTTTATGTGCTGTTTACACACCTGCTGGGATGTTTTGTCTATGAGGAAGGGTTGTCTGTTTTACTCTAACTCCCCAGAGCACTGAACAGGATCATAAGCACTCCGCAATATACGAGAAGCCTTCAAACACTGTCCACATTGATTCATACAGAGCTCTGAGTTTTAACAATTACATTGGTCAGGGTCTGTTTTTGACCTTGTGGTAACTATTTAAATACATTTCATCGCATTTTCTGAAGCCTACAAGTCATGTTTACCTTAACAGTTACTGAAAATATTGCCATTTTTTCCTTCAGAGTTTGTTTTATATTTTTCTCTTATTTATTAGTAGAAAAGTAGAAAATGACATTTGAGATTTTAAAAAATATTCAAATAAAAATGTCAGCCTTTCAGATGGATCTAGGCCCTCTGCACATATGTAAGACTTGTGCAGCTGGGTGAAGATACAGGACTCCTAAAACGGCAGCACGTGCTGTCTCTGACTACATTGCCTGGCTTAGGATTCCTTTCCCACTACTGGGCTGTCTTTTCTAGCCTCACTAGAATAAGGTCAGATAGTCCTACTGCAACTTGATGTGACATGGCTGGTTGATATCCATGGGAGGCCTCCCCTTTGAAAAGAAAAGAGTAAAAGAGGGGGATGGAGGAGGTGGAGGGGAGCGGGAGAGACTGAAAGGACAGGAGGGAAGGGAAGTTGCTATCTGGATCTAAATTAAACAAATAACTTAATTAAAAAAAACAGGAAAAAAATTTAAAATTTTGCCCTATTAAAATATTTTTAAACTATAGAATTTAGTATTTAATTCATTAATGTTCTGTTATTTGCTTTTAAAGGTCTTGCCACAGTTACAATGTCTCTTTTTGGTTTGAGATTATGAAAATAATACCCGTTACCCCACAGTCTATGACTATTTAAAAAATCCTTCATGGCAGTAGTTTCGACAGCTGATTTATGAAGTTCAACTCTTGTAAAAAAGGAAGTACAATAACTTGACTACACAAATATTGGGACATATTTAAGAGGCAGATGACAGATGCATTACAAGAGTTCTAGAAAAGGGGTCACATGACTCATGTCTAATTCTCATATAGTCACACTAGGATCTGAAACAGAGCATGACATAGTCATTGTGTCACTGATGTCTTTCACCAGTGGAAGTGGAAGCCCACACAGTCTACCTACACCCTCAAGCTGAATAAAACTTATATGGTGGCTATAACCCTAAAAATGTAGGTTTACATGAAAATTGAGGTTGTTGGTGATTCACATTAATTGACAACCGTTTAGGTTATTTGAGTTGCTTTCTCTGAAAGTTCAGCAAATGAAAAGCAACATCTCTGTATGACTAAAATTGTAAGTGTATATTGCATACATAACAAAAATTCTAAATATTTAGGTAGTCATAAGCTGATATTGTTGACCCACTGGGCATTTACTATCTGATAGACATTGGACTACTTTGGATTCTTTCAGTTGCCCATGATGCCCTCTCATTAGACTTCAGAAAACACTGTCTCTGGCGTGATATTTGTGAAAACAAACATCAAGTTCTTTTTGGGGAAAGAAATAATGAATGGCCTAGCTAGATGGCTTATGGTCAAAAGCATTTACCATGCAAACCAAAGTCCCTAAGATTAATCCCTGGATATGATGGTGGAAGGAGGAAAAAGACAGCCAAAGCTGCCTTAGGACGTCCACACATAAGCCATGGTACACACATATCCACAGTCCAAACAAATACAATAACACTATGTTAAATAAAATAAGAAATGTTAAATATACTCTTAATATCTAGTTTTATGTATTCTTTTCAAATTAATGTTTAGAAATAAAATTAAAATGATCTGATACTGTATTAAGAAAATTATGTGTGCACATTATAAACAATGAACAGGTAGTAATTAATAATCAAATAAGATAAAATGGCATTTTAATGCCCTGTAAATTAAATAAAAACATTAATTAACAAAGTAATACTAAGGAAATCATTTATTACTTAATATTCTGAGAATAATAAAGATTGCCCATGCAGGCCTAATTTACACATGTGTGTTATATGCATGCATATATAGAATATGAGCATACATCTAGGCTTTTCAGTGTCTAGCCTATTTAAATATTAGAAGTATTGAATGCATGTTATATTACATTTGTCTCATAAAGATGCAGAATATTAATTTGTTGTAGTACAATTCCCATAAAATATTGAAAACATAAGTGAGATTGCTAATATTGCTTTTAAAAGAAAATTCCAAAAATCCTCTCAAAGGAAAAAATGTAGACTATTAAGGCAAGCTGTAGACTAACATCACATGACCCAAATGAATCAAAAGAATCTGTGACAGAAGCATTAAGACCACAGAATAACCTTACTTACATGCTTAAGAGAAGCCATAGTAGGAGCTGTGCCTAAATGAGAAAGAATGAACAGAGACCACCTCTGTATTTGGGGAAAACTCTTATGTGGGCTTGTCTAGGTCAATATGCAAATCTCATGAAGCAGTGAAAAGTATTGGCAGCCCCAATTCTTACGTGAACAATTTACTAACACAACTTAACTCTGTAAGGTGAGGGAAAGGAAAGTGGTTGTTTAAACCATAAAAGATATACCCTAAGGAAATGTTCATTTCAACATAATTTGTGAGGATATCTGTTCATATGGCACAAGGGAGACCATAAGAAGAAAAGAAAAAAATAGGTAAAACAATTTGAATTCAGTGAATCATGAGTTGAAATAGCAGGACATAGCACTAAACAACAGCTAAAGCAAGCATTGAGCCAGTGTACAATGAATAAAACATGAAAAAGAGTTTATTCAGTATCTGAACTTCAAGGTTTGATGACAGAAAGTAAAGCACTTATTTTGATTGGGGAAAAGCAAATTTTAATAATGAGGTATTTTGTAGCAAAGCCAGGCTATAACAGAGTTCCTGAAGTGAGTGTGTGCATGGGGTGTTTAAAAACAGAGTTAATAGAAATAATACATTAGAAAAAAGAATAATGGTATGGCCTTTGGGTTGAACAAAATAATATGATTTGTGATACAAAAATAATATCACAATATTATGCTGTTTAAACAGTAATATGATTGAAGTATATGATAAATGCTTTAAAACAGAAAGATTTTCATTTTTGATTAAACATTAGAATTAGTGATTTATTCTATTTATTAAGTATCCTTTATGAGACCAACTAGACTGTACTAAAAATGAAAATAAAAAACAAAACTTCATAAGTAACATTTGATATTTATATCTTAAGTTTAAAGCCACAACAGCAGAATATAGCTTCTGAAAGAGTTAAATACCTATACAGACACACAAGCAGAGTCACTGACTGACCCCAGGGCATGGATGGAAACTTAATTATACTTCCTTGTAAAGCCAAGGGAGATATATTCTAAGAAGTATCTTACCTAACAATAGCTTAATTCAAATTTTACCGCATGGAAAATAATATGTCTTTGATGCTTTTTGCTGTTGTTGAATGAAGAAGTATGGTCCTTCTTCCTTCACATTCAAAGAACCACTTGGCACGGACACTGCCTCTGAGTGGCACAGCAACCTCGCTTAGGATTTACACATAAAGCAATGTCCAGCCTTACAGTGAAATAAAGCCCCATTTCTCCAGTTTGGCTCTTGAAGATCTATTCTTGGAAAAGTCAATAACTTATGTCTTTCAAGAAACTGGTACTTTTTAAACCAAACCCCAGAGATCTTTAAATAGTATGCTTAGGGAACCAGAAAGTTGATAGAGCAGTTAAGAACACATGCTACTATTGCAGAGGATCAAGATTTGCTTCCTAGCACCTTCATGTTAGTTCACAGCTACTTATAACTCTAGTTCCAAGGGATCTGATACTTTCTTTTAAGCAAAACAATCAGACACATAAAAAATAAATAAATGTGAGAAAAACAATGTGCTAAGGATTTTCAATCATCACATTAAAAGTGGGAACATTTTATATTCCAAGATTTTTTTTCAGTTTCAACCAAGCATGATTCAATACTTTCCAAACTATATAGACATGTAAATTTTACATACTGTTAATGTATAAACATATAGAAAATACTGAATGAGGTCATAAAACCTTCAGAACAAAATGTTTTTTCTTGGATTGCTATGAATCATTTAGATGTCCTTGCTTCTTCTTCTTCTTCTTCTTCTTCTTCTTCTTCTTCTTCTTCTTCTTCTTCTTCTTCTTCTTCTTCTTCTTCTTAATTATTATTACTATTATTATTATTTATTGGTGTTTTGAGACAGAGTTTCACTGTGTAGGCGTCGCTGTCCTGGAACTCACACTGTAGACCAGGCTGGCCTCGAATTTACAGAGATTTGCTTGCCTCTAACTCAGGAATGCTGGGATTAAAATTGTGTACTACCACTGCCTTTTATTTCAAGTTTTTTATGAATACATCCCAGAAAACAAGACTCCAGAAGAGTAACAAATGTCAGGCTAGCAGTCCATTATATATATGACAGAATATAAGTTCTGAATCACCCTAAAATAGAGAACTTTCCCATGGTCGTGTGTGTGATTTGCTATAAATGTTACTTGTTTAGATGAAAGAAGTTCAAACCTTGTGGAGCAGAAGAGGACATGATCACTTAGGAATCTCTACAATTAAGCAGTGGATAACTAACAGAAGCTTAACTAACTGATTCATCCTTTTCCTGACCCTGACAACATAGCAGAATCATTAATGTTTGTTCCCATTATTGAATAATGTCAGTGATTCAAGTATTTCACACTGTGGGCCACAGAGAAGAAAATCATCTTTCTGTCTCTTTGGGTTAGGCATCAGGAACTCTATCTTTATGCCAGTGTCTACGAACTCCATTGACTATCTTCTCTTATCCTCATGAAGATAATGCTTCTCTTTTGTTCCTGGTTATAACTGTTGCAAACAGTAATAGGTTGTGAAACTTTATGAGCTACAGAATATCACCTTCAAATGACTTTGCTAATGAATAAGTTCTGTGACATTTCTGTAAGGAGAACAAAGGTCATGTTAGACTTTTAGGACACATCTTTGTTTGGGCTCTGAAAGCTCATAGCCTCTTAGCTGTGGTTAGCAAAGCATTCTACGAACCATTCTATTCTATAGTGCCTCCAACTCATGGGTGAAAGTGCTAAGGTGAGATGCTCATGAAAACAGAGTATATTTTGTGGTGCTCTATAATACTGCCTTCACTAGCAACATACTGCTTTGGTGTTCGGAATGAACATGCTAAGAGTGTCCCACAGTTCTCTAAACTTTATGTAAAGGGCTGGTAGCACCATCCGACATGTCTGCTACACTCCAAAAATAGTTTTTGGATGTGCTCCAAGATATTGGTAGGCCTGTTTTTCCTCTCATTTTCAACAACTCCTCAGGGAAAATTTGATAGTCACACTACTTGGAGGAAAGAGGATGAGTGTAAGTAGAAATTTGAAGTGAAATAAATCAGTACAAAAACCTAATAATCACATTCTGTGCAAACCTATTAAAAGCTATGAAGATGAGTAGCCCAGAAGACCGATTCCATAAAAAGTTGTCAGAACAGTCCTGAATTTTTGCCTTCCTTAGTTGCTTTAAAGCAGTCACTGTGTACTTATTTATTTTTGAGTGTTTGAGATCCTGTTTTGAATTTAATTTTCTTTCAAAATTACATCTGCTTTTAAGTACGTGAATTTGGGATTACATCCAAACCAATATATTACAGTTCCACATACATGCGCACAAGTTCTTAAGTCAGAGGAAACCATAAGTTCCTGTGGTCCTTGACTCCTTTTATGGATATGTTCATTTTATCAATTTAGCAGATGTTTATGCTTTACTGCTTCCAGTGGCAGCTTACCACATAGAAATAAAGTGAAATGTGTCTCAGCCAAAACTGCAGATTTTCTGATGCTTCCTTTCTTGACTATATACATGTACATACTCTACTCTTTGAAAATATATGAAATTCATCAAGTGATCAAAATTAAAATGTGAATGAAAGAATTGAATTTTTGTTATTTACTGATCACTTTCTGGATTTTCTGCTATGTCATTTGAGTAAAATATAACCATTTTGGTAATATTTTCTTTTATGCATTTTGGTGCAAATTAATAATATGTAAAACTTTTCTTTCTAGTTATAAAATAACTGTCTATGATGAGATTACACATTTATTTTCATCAAATTCTATATAAATAAAACCAAGCAATAGTGTATAATCTATTTTAGAAGAACCTAATACGAGTGTGTTTTGAAGAATTTGATTTACTATGTAAAGATGAAGCTTAATAAATCCATTTGACTAAATTAATCCATAACAGTTCAGTAAGTCATGCACTTTTAAAAAGACTTCAATGTTTTAAGAGTTTTCCAGGTTAAAAAAAAAGATAATATTTGTTCCAAATTAATATCTTCAGATCCTTCATAAACTAATGAGAACTTGCTGTTCTCAAAATTATGTACCACCATATATCTTTCCGAGATGATCTTTGACACTGTATGAGGAATCAGAATTAAATTTTTCCTTTTTAAAAATATTCATTTGCATGTATGCATGAATACATACAGATGCTCCTTGGTGTGACAGTAAGCCAGAGACTGATGTTACCTGCCCTCAACAATTGCGTTCCACATCATTTTTTAGGAGAGGGTCTCTTATTGAACCTAGAGCTCATGGATTCTGCTAGGCTGGCTGGACAGAAAGGAGAAAGACTCTGCCTATCTTAGTCTCTTATTCTCGAGTGTTATATTTACAAATGTGCAGTACTGGTGTTGGCTTTAGCATAGATGTTGGGGGCCTGAATCCTGGTCCTCCTGCTTGCACAGAAAAACTTTGTCAGCCTAACCACATATACTTAAATAAACAAAAATCAACTAACTTGTAAACAACCAATTAATTCACCAAATGTGATCAAGAAGAGTGTTTGAAATAATGTTTTCTTTAAGAATAGAAGAAAAAAGAGAAAAATATTCTTATATATAATGAGTTCTATAATGTACACAATAAATATGTAGTAAAATGACATGCATATGACCACATTATAAAATTCTGTGTGTCTTCAGAACACTTTAGTATCCTTGCCATAGAAATCATATAATCTCAAGTTCAATTTCTGAGTAGCAAGGTAGGAGATTATAAAGTGAACATCTATAACATATTTACTGTGAATTATTTCTTTAATTTGTACAATATATCCCATTATTTAAAACAGTAAGCAAAACATTATTTTGTGCAAATATCCACTGAATGAATATTAAATAGCCTATTATCAAGATGTGCATTTAAAAGAGACATGTTTATATTACATACCTTTTCCAGTTATTTGATACAAAATTTAAACAGATGGTAACTTTCCAGGTGTAAATTTTTTGGTTTAGTAAACATTAAGCACACAATGTGACCAATAAAAGGTGTAGTTTCCTTAAACAAAAACTAAATGTGTTACGTGTGTACATATATATATATATATATATATATATATATATATATATATATATATATTATGTCACACTAGCAAATATTTACATGGATAGCTTGAATTCTTCTATATAATATTTGGTACATAATTACAATGAACAAATGAATACTACTGGAAAAATATGCTTTTCTTAAATATTTTAAATGATATTGTGTGTAAATTTTGTAAAGGAAGTCTCTAAGAGAAGACTTTAAATTGATAGTTGTGAAGATGACTTTCAAGATGTAAAGCAAAAGGAAACATGGCCACCATGCACTCTTCTGAAACTTTTGATGGAAGGCAAAAGGTGTTGGCTATATCGGCTCTTAGAACTTATTAGCTGGGTGATGGTAGTTCACATGCTTAGTTGCAGCACTTGGGAGTCAGAAGTAGGCAAATCTCTGTGTTTGAGGCCAGAATGCTCTACAGAGCAAGTTTCAGCACGACCAGAGCTACAAAGGGAAACCCTGTCATGAAAAACTAAAACAAAACAAAACAAACAAAACAAAATGAATTTTATTGTAAACTGTTAACCTAAACATAGATAAAAATAGATGGGTTCAAACTTTCAGAGGAACTGCGAGGAGTAGAGAAAAAGGAAACTAATCAAGATATATTGTATGAGCTATAAAAAATTAATTTCTTTTCTTATTTTCTTTTGGTTTTGGTTTTGCTTTTTGAGTTTTGAGTTTTGCAGACAGAGTTTTTCTGTGGAGACTTGCCAGAGAGGAACTCACTTTATAGAGCAGGCTGTCTTTGAACTCAGAGATTGGTTGCCTTGGCCTCCCAAGTGCTGAGATTAAAGATGTGAGTCACCACTGTGCAGCTAAGAACCTATTTTTATATAAAATGGGAAATATTTATGCAACACATGATTTACTTAATGAATGCTCGTTAGAATCTTGAGGAGCTCTGCGTTAGGCTTTCAGTGGACCATTAATTCCAGAAAACAGCCCAAAGTTCTATGTTTACATTTGCGCCTTCTGCAAGTTTAGGCTTATTACCATCTAGAGAGACATCATCTACCTGTGCTAATATACTAACTAATTCACAGATGTCAACCATTTACAGAATCACAAATATGAAGAAGTATAAAAAATTTAGTATCTATATTAATTGTGATATTTTCTGTAATAACCTAAGTCAAGTTGTTTCTTCTCTCAAGAGAAATATTAACGGGGTGAACACTTAAATATCAAAACAAAATGCATAAATGATAATGCCCAGGAGAAAAGAACAGCAATAGAGCCTTGAGGTATCTTGTCTCAGGAGAGCCTCTGCTACTGATAGTGATAAACACAAAGTTAGATTTAATACAGAGATAAGCTAAGCACAGTATTTACATAGGGAGAGCTCAAGTAAGAGCAAAGCTTCTACATGGCACAAATGTAGAGAACAGGGAAGCTACTCCTTGACTCCAATGGCAGAGCTAGCCACAAAAAGATCAGAGTCCCAAAAACACACTGTGGTGAGGAACTTCACAAACTAAAAGGATTTCTCTGTGCCTTTGCAATGACCTCCAAAATGCGCTCACCAAAGAAATTTGATTTCTAGTATAGCAGATTACATAGTTATTAATGTAAGGTCTTAAGGAGAAACTATATAGCAATATACATATATATGGTCTTTAAATGAGTTAGTAAAACATAATAAAAATAACAGCAAGTTGTACTATATTCATAGAATATGTAAATATAACTAAGGAGTCAAATTTATAACATTGATACAATTTATAACTTGATATAACATTTAAATAAAATTCTGTCTCAATTTTGTTTTTTCATATTTTTAATGCACCATACATAGTTCTCTCATTCATAATATATATATATGTATATATATATATACATATATATATATATATTCAGAAAAAATACATATTCATACATATACATAGAGAGAGCAAACAGCAAACAGCAGATATCACAAATTTAAAATAGAACACGTATAGGAGTAAAAATCAATTTCATTATATATAATCTATTAAAAATAGATACAGTTCATATTTGAGTTTATTAACAGACCATTTATCATGGTTGCATAACTAATAAAATTACTGAGATTATAAAAGATATTATCTGAATATTCTTACCAGTAAAATATGGAGATGTAGCAGAATGCCAGCTAAGTTTGCAGTCACTGATAACTTGGGTTGCCATAGCAAGCTCATAGTCACTGAGTTTCTAAGCAACCCAAGGCTCCACAGACTGCACTAGGAGTCTACTGATCTTTCATCATCTTTAGTGAACAAATATCACTGTTGTGGTACCAAATCTAATAAAAGATTCTTTAATTATACAGTAAAGCAGTGACCCTCACAGGTCCCCTGTGTGGATATCCTTGGAGTTTATGAAACAGTATTTGCACTGGGAATTGTTTGAATGTTTACAGTGCTAAGCACATAAAATTAAGTTTAGAAAGTGATCAGTATTTCATATAAGTTCATATTCATTCAACAAACAAGCTGAAACACAACATCTATCTGTTCAGAGATAGTAATTTATATAATTTTATAGTTAATGAATTTACTGTCATTTAATACAAAATAGGTTTTGTAGAATTACTTTATAATACATCACTTTGGTTTGTAGTTAGTATTTAATGCTTTAGGTAAGCTAGATTATATAAAGTAGAAATTTTCTGAGACTGTGAAAGTATAGTTTGTCTACAACATGTAAGTACCATTTTTAATTGCCCAAAGGAGAAAGAGAATTGGACAGATCCAGACACAAGCAAAGTTGTAATTTGGTGAATATGCAAGTGTCTTCCAATCTACAAACACATTCAACCCTGGATTCTCCTAGTGCCCACTGAGGCTAATTATGCCTGCTGCCCTGTGTTCTAACTCCTTAGGCAATATTGCTAACCCTGTAATGTAACTACAGTCAAGCTGTTCAAATATTGCTGTAGAGCATTGCATCACAATGCAAGTCAAAACATAAAGCATTGGCTAGTAGAAGGATTGTATGTGACCAATAAGGCAATGTTGCCAATACCTGATTTTGCATACCTTTTATTATTAGCAGAGTATTATCATGAAAACATCTTGGTAGTGATTTGTGAATTGAAAACTTTTTAATTTACATTCAGGATTTTATTACCCTATTAACTATTTCAGCAGTGTTTCAGTAACTAATGTTAAATGAGTTACATATTGCAGTGATGAAATTTTTAACTTGAGAAAAAGAAAATGAAGTTGCAAAATCACCTCACAAATAGTTCTCAGATGACCTGTTGACTTGCACCGTGCCAGGAAAGCCAGCAGCAGGGACTGCCTGTGACCTCTGTTTATTATTATCGGTCACCAGAAGCAGGCAAGGACATAGCCTTCTTTCTGAAAGATTACAAAGACAAACCCTCTGCTGCAAAAATCTTCCTAGGCTAAAGCCTTGGTTATAATGCTTATCATGATTACTTCTTCAGAAAGAAAAAGACCATCTGCAATCTACCAGTCTTCTTAAGGTATATTAATAGATAGGCAGATAGACAGATAGGCAGATAGGCAGACACAGACAGACAGACAGATAGATAGAAATAGAGATGTATATATAAATATGCCCCTCTAACCCCATTAACATGTCCCTCTAATGCAATATACATATATAAAGAGTATTATAATGTAAAATATTACTGAATCCTTTTTTTTCACTTAGTATCATAAACATAGCTGTCAAAATTACAGTAAAATTAGTAGAGCTGATAAGGTATCTACTTTCTTTCTCAATTTAAAGTTTGAGCAGAACATTTGAATACATATAATACTTCCCACTTATTATCCTTTCTGTAATTTCTGAAAATCTCAATTATACTCTAAACTCTACCAGAAATAATGCCATCCAAGGAGCTGGTTTTACATTTGTAGGCACAAGTCTAGATCACCAAATTTTAGTCTCGGTAAGTTTCACTTACTACACAGAAGTAATCAACTAGAAGTCCGATGAGAGAGAAGGCGACGAGCATAAAGGAACCATCAGAATGCAGTTGCAAGGTTACAGAGTCACTGAAATCTCCAACCCTGTTTGCCCTAAGTCAAATCACTGCTGCTCACCACTTAGCCCCACCTCCAGGTATCCAAGAATGGCTGTGGAGTTTTGATTGACACTCCAGTGCACCAATGAAGTTTCTGGACCAAAGTAAACCTGTCATCCAGCATTTGCTAACCTGTCCAGCTTAAAAATGAACTGTTCTTTGAGAGAGAGATAGAGATAGAAATAGAGATAGAGATAGAGGTAGAGATAGAGAGAGAGAGAGAGAGAGAGAGAGAGAGAGAGAGAGAGAGAGAGAAAGAGAGACAGAGAAACAGAGAGACAGAGAGAGAGGGTTACTCCATGAAGTTAAAAGAGCAGAGGAGCAGATCCCTCTCGAGGGAAACATTCCTCTTAGCTCCACTAAGCATCCTCAGCAATTCCCTTGACAACATCCTGTGTCTTAGCAATAGATAGGACATTATAATCATAACATTTTCAAAAACTTTTTATTGATTCTTTGTGAGTTTCACATCATGCACCCCAGTCCTCCTCATTTTCCCACCCCTTCATGTCTTCTCTTTGTCTTTGTAGCTTCCCCCTCAAATAAAACACACACACACACACACACACACCACCACCACTAAAAACAACAACAACAATAACAACAACAATAACAACAACATAACAATGACAACAACAAAAGCATAGAAAACATCTCATTGTGAAAGCTTTAGTATGTCAGGGTATCTCACAACAAATCTCTCTGTCTACACATCTTCACTTGCAAATGTTCACTGCACTGGTCTAATTCGAGATCTCTGCCTTCTGTGACCCCCATCAGTATTATATCCTCATCAGGATTCCTCTTGCTTATCCTGTTGTTGCCCTGTGTCATAGAGATCCTGCAGCTTTGGAACAGCACGACTGCTCCTTTTGTGCGTTGCATCTGTTCACAAATAACACAGATTTGGGGGTAGGCCAATCTAGAGCTCAGGATCTGGGCCTAGATGGTAGCTCAGCAGGTCAGTCCACTGACTTTCTCTTAGTGTCACCACCAGGGAGAGCTTTCCAGCACTGCTCTGACTAGGCAATATTGGAGACCAAGTCTAGGTACAAGGCTCAGGTCCTGAGACAGGCAAGGGGGATTGGCTCAAATGAAGACGTTGGCCACCTACTGACTTTCAACCAAGTGGCTCAGGACATCTCAAGCATCTTTGTTCATACAATGACAATCCTGCTCTCCTGACTAGTGACTTCATTGGTTATTTTATTTCAAAGAAATCCTAACATCAGCATTATAAAATTTCCATCATTACAAAATGCTCCCAATAATTTTTCTACCTCCTTTCTCACGACTGCAGGGACACTCACCCCACCCCTAACTTTATTTTGCAATAGTAAGCACAAATTCAGCAAGCCAAAAATAATTGTCTAACTAGGCATGTCCTGTAGACATGAGCCCATACCCAGCTTGTAGCAAATATACAGCTAAACAAGGTAAAAGACAGATTAAATATTTGTGGATATAAGTCCAGTCATCAAATAGCACCCCTGTGTCCTGATACATTTTTAAATTGCACCCAGAGACATGCTCACTGTCCCAAGCAACCTTTTCGTATGTTTAACTACCAATTTCTGATACCGCCTTTCCAAGAACCACTTTTAAGTCTCTTTGACCAGACACAGCTTCCTCAAAACAGTTATGCAAGCAGGAACTACTGACCTCCAGAACTGCCACGAGCTTACTCAGCATGACAGTAGCTCTTTTTCTAGAAACATGATGACAAGTTCCATCATATCCAGGATTAATTGTCACATCTGGAGAATTGATAGTCATAGAAAGAGAAGAGGAAGGTTTTACCCCTCGATTGAGTTTTGAGAAAAACAGAATCACCCATGGGGCTTTCAACCTGCATGCTGTTACCCTTGTCCATGATCAGCAAAGTGAACTAAATTTTGCTATGAGTATAGATAACATAGCAAGAGTAAGGACAACTTATAGAACATGTGACCTAGGTAATAAACATAGAGGCCACCAAATTTGCCACTGCTCCTTGCCAAGTGAGGAGGGGTCTCCATGGGCCTTGCCACAATAGAGAGCCAACAGTGAAGCACACATATGCTTTTCTCTGAAGATGCTACTTGCCTACCTGTGGCGGTTTGACTATGCTTGTCACTATTAGGAAATACGAACTTGTTAGAGTAGGTGTGGCTTATGAAGGAAGTGTCACTGTGGGGATGGGCAATGTGACCCTCCTCCTAACCACATGGGAGCCAGTCTTCTCCTAATAGCCTTCAGATGAAGATGCAGAACTCTCAGCTCCTCCTGCACCATGCCTGCCTGGACACTGCCATGGTCCCTCCTCGATGATACTGGACTCAACCTCTGAACCTGTAAGCCAGCCCCAATTAAATGCTGTCCTTATAAGAGTTGCCTTGGTCATGGTGCCTGTTTGCAGCAGTTAAATCCTAACTAACATATCACTACCATCTCCCTTTTTTATTTTTTAATTGAAGATATCAGACATCGTGAGATACAACATGCAGACCCAAACTTACTTGCTAGGGGATGACTGGAAAAAGAATAACCAAAAATAAGAAACAGTCCAACAGTAGTTTCTAGATAACTGAGAAAAGATCAGAAATCCTTATTAGAAACAAGACTGGATAGAATTGGGAAAGAAGGCAGCCACCTTTTCAGCCAAAGGTAAAGGGTCGTGTGAGACTGCTGCAATCTGCTCATGAAGCATATGAATGTTTAATAGAGTTATTTCATATGCATCTATAATATGAGTCTGAACATGGTCCCAAGTATAACTTAAGGGAGTAACATAAATTGATTTCTAATTCGTCTGATAGGCAGTGGCAAGCCTAAGCTTAATTTTGAATTTGAGTTCTCATATACAGTATAGCCTCTAATAACACATGAATTCTATTGGAGATACTTCCCATCAATTCTTTCTTGTGTAAAAACAAGCAATGAAAACATTTTTAGAATGTGTGTTAACATGTTCCACAGTCTGGACTTGCTGAGTCGAAGCTCTGGTAGGAGCAGCAACAGAAGCTATCATAGAGATCAACCTTGCAATTCTCAACATAAGGGGAGCAAGAAAGCACTTGGACTGAGAGAGCCACACTCACCATTGCATAAATTCCAAGATCAGCAAACTATGGAGACAAGTTTAAAGGCAACAGAACCTAAGGAGGCTATCTAACAATCAAAAAAAAAAAAGCTTTCAGGAGCAAATGTCTGATTAGTATAATTGCTTATAATACAACTGACACAAGAGGCATCATAAAATGAAACCTTTTCTTTAATAGTAAATGCTGGGCAAACTTTCAATCAAAATAGCAAAAGAAAAAAAATAGACATAGGCTTAAAGCCCAGAGTGAAAAGGAAAAAAATGGCAAGGGGCATTTAATGACAATATAACTGGTTGCAGCAAAAAGTTTATATAAAGGTCTCTGGAGGACAGGAGGGTCAGATGGTTTAGCTAGAAAGGTAGAAGGAACCCATCCAGCAAAAAAGCAATAACTAATTGGAGAGAGCTTTT
This sequence comes from Grammomys surdaster, assembly GCF_004785775.1. NCBI lineage: Eukaryota > Metazoa > Chordata > Mammalia > Rodentia > Muridae > Grammomys > Grammomys surdaster. The sequence continues at coordinate 5,192,049 of NW_021604744.1, read as the reverse complement.
TAAGTGTATTGTCATTCCAGAAAAGCAGACATTATTGGCATTCCAATAATTCCTATAACCATAACCATGACTAGGAACAGAGCAATTATATATGTTGTCTAGGGATTCTTTAACCATACAAGTTACTTCTTTACTGGGAAACACTCAGAATAACCATCGTGGGTAGCAACCTCTTAAATCAAACATATCCCAATCATGATTAAATTGTTCAGGTAGCAAACAGCTGGACAAGGAACTAGGTGGTGGATCCTTAGTGGTTGTAAGGGCTCCAGGAGAAATCTCATCAGAAGAGAAACAAAGCTCCAAGTCCAGAGGTATCTGTTACCATCTGATCCTCCTTTAGGAAAGTCAGTCAATAAAGTTCTATAATCAAGAGAAATACAACCGTGCTGAGGAGAAAGACCTACAGTAGCAAATCAGATGAGTAAGCCATCAACATATCCAGTGTAATTTAGAATATCAGATATCTTATGAGTAACAAATGCATAACCATCTTCCCCCGCCCCGTCTTCCCCCCCATCAGTTTAGGATGTTTTACCAGAACTATAGCATCCTCATACTCTCAAGTGGCAGGATGGAACAATGGTGGCTTAGGAACATAAGTCCAGAATTGACCTTGCTCAGCACAGAAAGGAAATAACAAAAGGAATACCTGAACAGCAAGCAAAGCAGTCGCCGCTACAAACAAAAATTGTGAGGCAAATTTTTGGCTCATGAGGTAAATTTTTAGCTTGTTAGGTGAGGGCTTTGATCTGACCCCAAGTAAGCAGAGCAGTGTTCTGAGTGTTGCGGACACAATGGTGAAGTGAAACATGAGAGGCGGAAGTAGATCAGAGTAGTCAGCTGCCTCAAGTTTTCCCACCATTATCCCCTCAATTGGAAGTTTGGGTGGACAGGGCTGGCTCCCCAGTAGTGGGTGTTTGTGTCTCCAGTTCAGCAAGGGGCAGCAGTGGAACAAGGTACCTTGCCATGATGATGTCTCATCATCAAGACTCAAGCAGATGTGTCAGCATCCTGGGTAAAATATCCAGAGCCTTCTAAATGAAGGAAAGTGAGTCAGGTCCATTTGCCAAAGGTCATTGAAGTAAAGACCCAGGGGATTTACCCCCATAGGTAGCGGATGCAAAGACATAGGGCATGTGGAACAGTCTCTAATAATAGCATGTACCTCTTCGTGGGGAATGTGAAACTGAAGAAGAGTGGCAGCACTTGGATGGCGCAGAGCACGGCTGCATTGAGCACACAGTGAGGTGAATAAGAAAATCTGCCAAGGCATTTCCCTCACATAAAGGACTAGGAAGCTGAGAATGAGCATGTATGTGCTCAATGAAAAGTGGGAAAAACTGTGAAGGAACTGCAGCTTGAAGCTGTAGTAAAAGTAAAAATACAGAAGTCTGTGTAGCAAGAAGCGAAACAGTACTTTCAAGGTAAGGAAACAATGTATCAGGGGTCTGCATATAGGTTAAAAGTCTGTCCAGAGAGGCAATTAAAGACTCAAAGAACTGCTCTAGGCTCCACCCTGAACCTGAATCTCCTCTGTGGAAAAAGAATGTGGCTTACTATTAATGATATATGTTGCTGTGCCTTTAGATGGAGTAAATACCAAGGCTGAGGGGACAGGTAAAGGAGAGACATGGCAAATAGAAGGGAATATAACTAATGTCTATGGACAAACTGCAGAAGAGGAGATAGAAGCAAATGATGTTTATAAATATCTGTAAGGCCCAAAGTAGCAATCTGCCAATTCTCAGATTCAGAAAGTAACATAGTCAGTTACTTGTTCAGTTCTATAAGGTATAATAATCTCTGAAACATCTTGACCAAAAATTCTTTGCTTTTGTGGCAGGCTTTTAATATTACTGTGGCCACCAAATCAATGCATGAGGCTATAACCTTCTTAGAAGACACAAGTAAATGAAGCCATTCCAAAGGACCTTCTTGTCACAAGCAGCCAGTAGGTGCAAGGTCTGCTGAAACAACGTCAAGAGCCAGGACTTAGTATAATCAAGTCTTGTAACTTTATGTGAGGCAATAGCTTCTTCTACTATCCTTCGGGCCGCTTGAGCAGTAAGTATCCTTGGATATCTAGGTTCTGAATCACCCCTCAGTATATCAAACAGAGGCCTAAGTTTGGAAGTGGCTAATTTCAAATATGGTCTGAGCCAATTACTATTGCCCAGTAATCTTTGAAATGATTGAAGATCTGTAGTTTGTCTGTTTGATCTGTAAAGATTGAGAGGTGACAAAGTCATTCTTTATCCTTCTTCTTAAATAAGAATATGAAGGTTGAGTCTGTTTTGTTTGTTTGTTTGTTTGTTTGTTTTTTGTGGGAGGGTAACCTCAAGGCCAAATTTATCAACTGCTATTATGTAAGAAGCAAGAGCCAGGGTGAGAGATTAAAATATATTACTTTCAACAATAGGAGTGATCCAGGGACTATTTAAGGGCTCAATGTGGCCTGTCTTAAGTTGTTTTTCTACCAATTGAGAGGATGCCTGAAATGTTTCCTGTGTAAGAGCCATAATCAACAGTAGCCTACTGTAAAGCTCCTCAAAATCCTACTGTTCTCAGGGGAGTTTTAAATTTAACCTTTGGTCTCTCTGTGCTCTTGTTAGCTCTCCCTAGAGGAGGAAAATATGGATTATGATACAGAGCTGCCTCTTCCTCTAAGTCAAAAGTATCTCTGGGATCCAGAGTGTCATCCCATTTATCTTCCCCCCTCTCCCTTCCCCTCCTCCCCCTCCTCCTTCTCCATCTTTTCTCAGGTTTTTCTTTGAAAGGATAGAGTTTAGTGAGAGGATAGAATGAGGAAAGGAACCCTTCAATGAACTGTTAAGGACTTCTTTTGGTAACTCTCTGTAAACTTCAGGAAGCAGAGGCATCCTCCTTAGCATGAGTCATAGGGGTGTGAACAAACCCTCACCATTGGAAAGTAGGAACAGGGACTTCTTCACCCTCATGCTCTGAGAACCAAGCCCTAAGATCAATTCCTACTCTTTCCCAAACATCTAAATCAAGAGTTCTAGTAGGCAAACCAGGAACAAATTTTCTGAACAAATTCTAAGAACCCTAAAACCCAATTAGTAGAAATTAAGACCTTTAGGTTTGATTATTTGTTTTATGATATCTGCATAAAAATAATTTCCTTTGATTCTTGATTTCACATTCTAAAGGAAAGGGCACAAACATGTCTCAATTGTTATGTAATTTCCTTTGATGTGTGCTGTCCTTTCCTGAAGGACAGGACATCACCTTTCTCAGGCGTTTGTATTATTTCCTGTGATTAACTCTGTCCTATTCTGAAGGACAGGGTACCACATTTCTCAAGTTCTTGATTCTCTGCCTCTCCCTCAAACCAGGGGTCCTCCTGGTGAGTATGCAGCACTCTTAGGCAGAATCATATTTCCTTCAGTCCCAATATTCATCTACCATCTTCAGGTCCCTGTTCAGTGCACCACTTGCCAGAGACCAGCTCCAGCTGCAAAGCTCAGGTACTGAAATGGACAAGGTGTGTGTGTGGGGGGGGGTTGCTCAAATGAAGACATTAACTACTGGTTGACTTTCAAGTAAGTGGTCCCAAATAGCTCAAGCCATTTTTATTTACCCAATGATACTCCTGCTCAACTTAGTACTGACATCTTTGGTTATTTTATTTAAAAAATCGTAATACCAGCATTATAAAATCGCCAACATTACAAAAATTCTCCATATATATCCTTTCTCCTTGCACACACCCACTGGGTCAATCACCCCCATCCCCAAATTTATTTTGAACTACAAAATAAAATTTCAGCAAGCCAAAAATAAATGTCTAGCTTGGCATGTCCCATAGACATGAGCACATACCTAGCTGGTAGCAAATGCACGTAGACAGTTGTACAAGGTGGGGGACAGATGAAACACTTGTGGGTATAAGCCCCATCATCAGATAAAACCCCTCTGTCATATACTTTTTAATTGCAGAGACATGCTCTCTGTACCAAGCAACCTTTGCTGATATACACCTATCAATTTCTGATACCATCTTTGCAAGAGCTATTTTTAAGTCTTCCTTGATCACACATAGCTTCCCTATTTTCTAAATCTCTGTTGATCAGACATAGCTTCTCCATTTCAAATTTCTTGATCAGACATAGCTTCCTCATTTTAAGTCAGCTATACATTTTGATCAGCTACATCTTCCTCATAACAGTTTTGTAAGCCAAATCCACTTTTCTTTACAACTGACCCAGGCTTACTCAGTATGATGGCAGATGTTTCTTTAGGGACATGAATACATTTCCCAAAATACCCAGGATTAATGGTCACATCTGGGGGGATTGATAGAGGTAGAAACAGGAGAAGCAGATTTTACCCCTAGAATAAATTTTAAGGAAAACATGATATCATCCACAGGGCTTTCAGCCTGCATGATCCCACAAGTGTTTCATCTATCTCCCACCTTGTACAACTGTCTACGTGCATTTGCTACCAGCTGAGTATGTGCTCATGTCTATGGGACCTGCCAAGCTAGACATTTATTTTTGGCTTGCTGAAATTTTGTTTTGTAGTTCAAAATAAATTTGGGGATGGGGGTGATTGACCCAGTGGGTGTGTACAAGGAGAAAGGATATATATGGAGAATTTTTGTAATGTTGGTGATTTTTTAATGCTGATATTAGGATCCTTGGCCATGACCAACAATCTGAACTAAATACTCCTGTGAGTATAGACAGCACAGCAAAAGCAAGGAGAGTTTGTACCACATGGGATATAGGTAATAAGAATAGTGGGAAGGGATTTCCATGGGTCTTGCCACAGTAGGGTCCCGACAGTGAAGCACTGCTATGCTCTTCCATGCAAATGCTGCATGGCTACCAAGGCCACCAAAACTGCCATCTGCAGAGTTAGCTCTCCTGCTGTCATGTTCCCAGGGCAATTTACCTACACCCATGCCTCCACAGTCAGCTCTACTGTACTATTCTGTCTAGCCTAGCAGGACTTGGACTGCTCACTGTGAGGAGCTGGCCCAGCTCTCCTCCTCTCACACCCTTGAAGCTGGCTCACCCATTCCTTCACTATCATGGCTCTACTGTGTTGCTCAGGCTAGGTGCATAGCTTTCACTTCCAAGTGGTACAGCTAGTGATAGGGCAGGACTAGGTCTCTCATCACCCCAGGGCCAGCTCTTCCCACATCTGCAAGTGGTGAGACTGGAGGGGAAGGTGTGGAGATCATCCCTGTGCCTTTGCCACCTCCAGGAGAAGAGTGGATAGTGGCCAGGAGCTTTCTTGTGTTCTCTCCCTCTCTCTACATCCAGGGCCAGCACTGTGGTGCTGCCCAGACATGGTGCAGGGTTCACTCTCCTGAGCGCTGCAGCTGTGGAGGAACAGGAACAGTTTATCTGTTCTCATGACCTCTTAGACTTAGGGCCAGTTATTCTAATTGACACAGGTGGTGAGGGGTAATGGGGTAGAAGGGCATCACCCCAGCACCTACACCACCTCATGGCAAACAAGAGGCAGGCAGGGACAGCCCTTTTTTGCCCTGTGTGGTCAGATCTCCCACACTCATGCCCTCAGGCTGGTTCGCCCACACCCCTGCTACCAGGTCCAGCCCCACTGTGCTGACTGGGCAAGGTACAGGTGTCACTCTCTTCTCCAAAGTGCTGCCAACAGTGAGAGACTGGGCCAGCTCTACAGAGCACTTTATCTGTGAGGGATGGGATCAGTAATGCACAGCTCTAGGCTGGGCCCTGGGTGACATCCTCCATCCATACTGCATGGTTTGAAAGCAAATGGGCGTCTATGATCCACCTGTGCCTTGTGCTAGAGAGCAGGTCTGTGGGAGGCCTGAAAGTCCACAGATTTCTGTCTGCCATCCTCCTGTTGTGTGTCACTGCTGGAATTGATTTTTATGATTTCTAGGCATAAGACATCTTTGACCACCAAGCCAAGCATTAATCTAGGATGAACAAAGGACTGCTATCTTCTCTACCTCTGACTGATATTAAGAACAATATATCAAGAAGATGTCTCTTTGCTCATTGTCAAGAAGGTATAAGCATAATACTTATCTCAGAAAGACATGTGCACTTGTATTTGAGATGATGAACATTACTGCCTTAGTTAGGGTTCCATTGCTGTGAGGAGACACCATGACCATGGCAACTCTTAGAAAGGAGAACACTTAATCAGGGCTGGTTTACAGTTTCAGTGGTTGAGTCCATTACCTTCATGGTGGCAAGCTTGGCAGTGTGCAGGAAAACAGCATGAAGGAGGAACAGAGAGTTCTATATCGTGATCAGGAGGCAACAGAAGAAAACTCTCTTCCACATGGGGCACAGCTTGAGCATATA